>NC_047036.1:129078239-129300739 GCF_011762595.2 Tursiops truncatus | reverse complement strand
TGATGCCTGTTCCACCCCACTGTTGAGTTTAGACAGTGCACAGGGCAGACATTTTTCTTGTTATTGCCTTTGTTGCTAGTTTGTTTTTGAAAGAGCTAAACTTTGGCTGTTTGGTGACTCTAGTGTGATAAGAAGCATGTTGATCCCTCCCTGGAAAACATTTGTTGACTCAGAGGAACTGCATTTACTACAACCATTACCTTTTATTTATGTTTGTCAGTCGCTGGGCAGCTAACTAGACTGTGGCATATGGATCCCCAAAGGCAGAAGAGAAAGACTCCAAATGCTGTTTGCTGCCCGAAAAGGAGCTCATATTTATGATTTCGCTTACCTCATATTGTGAGTTTAAACGTGGTAATTTTCAAGCTGGGAAAACAGTTTCCATTAACAGATCCTGGAAATGTACTCTTTAGTCTTGCAGATACCTTTGTGGGCCAACTCCTTCCCTTTACACATGCTCGCTCTCAAAAACAAAACAAAACAATCCAAAAATCCAAAAAAACCAAAGAAACCAAATGGACTCTAGGTTTGACGATACACAAAGTACTTTGGCCCCAAGACTTTTTTCAGTGCAGGGACGTACAGCCACTACCTAGTTTTTGTGACCCTTCCTTCTCTCTCTCTTCTACCTCTCCATTTTAAGGAAATATAGGTAGAAAGACTCAAAGTGGAGGTGGGTGTCGGTACAGGGACAAAGGAAACTGGGCGTAGGAAGAGAGGGTGCAGGGAACAAGTGAAAGAGAGAATAAAGATTGGTGTTACCATGTCCTTAATTCTCATTTTTGCTGTGAGCTGGGTCTCCTCAGATAGACTGTTGGCTCCCTGGAACACAGATAATGGTTCCTGTGTTTTGAGGCCTCTCTCCTGACAACATTTAGTACAAGTGCTCCATTCTGTGTAAGAGATTGAGAAAGAAATACTTTATTTCCCCCCAAATGAATGAATGAATGGACAAAAATTAAATGCAGTATCATCTTACGTGTTTCTAACTCAGCTGTCTGGCAAACTTACCTATCTGGAACATAATGGAAAAGGACCGGAAAGTGTGCAAAGAAAATGCACAGGGTCATGGGGTGATCATTGTAGTTGTTTTATTGAGGGCTTATTATGGGCCAGGCATTGTATTAAGTGCTTTGCATGCATTATTTTATTGAATCCTATTTGGTTGCACTTTCCATTCCTATTGCACTTTCCATTCCACAGACAAATACGTAACTCGCCTACGGTTCTAACCCAGCTCTGTGTGACTCAAGTCCATGCACATGACCAGCTGTCCAAAGCTGGGGTACTGTATGCACTGACAAGCCCCCTCCAGTGCTCGCTCAGGCCCCACACTCACCCAGTCATTTCTAAAACTTTTATTTTGCCCACAGCAGTGACACCCAAGGATCTCTATTCTCCAAGGCCACAGCAGAGCAAAGGCAGCAAAGGAGGAAAACCTCGTCAGAGGCCGTTTCATAAGATGCTAATTTACAACTTGACTCTTTTTTCCTTTCCTTTTTTTCCTCCCTCCCTCCCTCCCTCCATTCCTTCCTTCCTTCCGACAAAAATGATGGTCCTAGAATGATGATCACTTGGGTTCTGGTTCTGGCAAACTGTCCTATAATATGTGTTTTCCAGAAGATCCACCATATTGTAAACCAATGCCGTTGAAAACCGATAATGATAGTATCCTCAAGAAAAGGTTATGCACAACATGTTCAAAATAGAAGTTAAAGAGGTATAAATCTGACTGTAAAATAGTCCCTTCTAAAACTATTACAGGAAAATAAAAGCCAAGAACTTAATAAGATAAGAACCGAGATATGTGCAAAATCCAGGGTCCTGGATAGCAGAGGCCATGCTCCAGACTAGCAGTAGTTTCCAGACATCTACATTTCATGGATGAGGGAAAAAATATAGTGCAGGTGGAAGAACTAACACAGATGTGTGTTAAATGTTAACTTTGCTAAACAAAAATGTTTAAAGAGAGCAACCACCATCTAGCATCACCTCCCTCTGATTGAATGGATGACACTGGAAGAGTCAAAGAAACAGTAAGGACGACATTTCAGAATGAATTTAGGCACATTGTCCTTATTTTCTTCTGTAATTTGAATAAAAAAACAGAACTGCAAGGACCTTAGCAAGGCATTTATAAAGGGCTCAAATATTGATGTTAGTTATGACATTTACTTGTTTGAGTAACCAGATCTCTAGCTGAACTTTTCTTATGCCAAATCCTGTGCTTGGAATCGAGAAAAACAAAGAAACAAAGAAACATAAAGCAAACAAACAAAACAGAATCAGGTATGGTCCTAATTCGGCAGAGTCAGAGTCATCTGAAAATTCCCAGATTTGGACAGATGCTCAGTATAAGGGGTGGTGATGGTCCTGGGTCGTCAGGGAACGCAGCTAGGCCTGTAATCGCGGACATGGTGACGTGCATGACATTCGCTCCCCAAGAGGGCCAGTGAGCAGAAGACACCCTCAACTTCCTGAGCCCTGACCCTCAGCCACAGGAGCTGATGGGTCCAGGGGAGCCTTTGAATCAATGAATTATCTTTGGAAATCTTGGGGAGAGAGAAGTTGGAATTCTGGAAATATATTCTTTAGGATGACTTTGTACTCATTAAGGTTCAATATATTCAACTTTGCCCCTGTGAAGAAGTATATTATCATATGCTTGCAGGGATTTTAAAGTTTGGAGAAAGCGAAAACAGCCAGGGGAGATATTTCAGATGATTTTAACTGGCCTCAACTTATGAAAAGCTAAAGATTGAATTCGGGCCCTCAGTTCTAAAGCAGTTGTCCATACTTCCACTCTTGCCCTCAGAACCTTGAATTCAAGCATCTTAGCAGTGTTGTATAAAACAGCCCTTGGAGTTGATGCTCAGCCCGCACTGATATGCTTGACTTCTCCTCCTCCAAAGGGCGCTTCAGATGTTTTGTTCTGTTTTGTTTTTCTGACTGCGCCTTGGGGCACGCAGGATCTTAGTTCCCCAACCAGAGATTGAACCTGCGCCCCCTGCAGGGGAAGCCGGAATCTTAACCACTGGACCGCCAGGGAAGTCCCAAGGAAGCTTCAGTTTTAATCAGACTAGGCTTCTAGGCATCCTGCTCTCCTTCAACCAGTGTGTTTCCTCCTGCTGCTATGCACGTGCATCTTCCTGTTCTCCTTAATTCTTTCTTAATATCTGGTTGCCCTACGATGCTCCTCATGTTTTCCTTGAACACTTGATTTCTCCTTGACCTTTCCTTTAAAATTCCCTGGCACCTAGCAATCAATTCATTGCTCTGCCCACCATTGTTTCATGTGTATTATTAGCCTTAGCCTTTCACTTGATTATAAAGCCTTTGGAGTAAAGAGTCGATGTCTTTGGGTCAGCTCCCCAAATACTTATGAGGGCCAATTAAGTGTCAAGTACTGTGCTAAGTAATTAGTAGGAATGAAGTTACAAACCTCATCTTTCAAGGAATGTACAGTCTAGTGTGGGAGGCGGAAAAGCTTCTCAATAGTCCATGGAAGGCTAAATCTGATTTTACAGCAAGGGGTATGGAAGTACCAGAAAAGAGAGAGAGGTTAGTTCTGATAGTGGGTGGAAGTGAGAAAACCTTCAGGGAGTCCTCTGTGCCAAGGGAAAAGGGATATCAGAAGCCCTGAGACAGGAATTACAGGGCCTGGGGAGGGAGTGTGGTCATGATGAGGGGAATTTCTGGGAGATGAGGTTACAACTGCTGAGTCCCACCTGTGAACATCCTTGAATTCTATACTAAGAAGTCAACGTTTTACCTGTGGGCCAGGGAGATATGGAAGGTGTTTAAGCAGGGAGGAGCCTCAGACCAGTAGCCCTTCTATATTAAGCACTCAGTACTAAGTCAATAGGCATCAATTAATTACCCAGTGTAATGACTCATGTAAGAGAAACAGACAACATCAAAAGTTGTAACCCTGGATCCAGGGATAATGGAGATGATAGGTCACTGCAAAGTAAACAGGGCTCGCTTGGAAACTTGGGATTGGTTGTCAGTGGAGGAGGAATTAGATTTATTCTCTGAGATGCTGGAGGGCAGTATTCGATCAGGGAGACAAAGCCACAGGGACACAGATTGCTGCTCAGTAGGGTGGCAAACTTTGGAGCTGTTAGAGCTCTCTGCAAATTGTTATTTGAAAAGTATTAATTAGGTAAGACATTGTTGGTGGGACGACTCCTTGTCAGGAAAAACATGGAGGGAATTCATGCATGAGAGGCAAAGTTGGGATTCAGTCAGTGGGTCCCAGGAGGCTGGTCCAATGAGCCACGCCAATTTGTGATGAAGTTTTTACTAATCACTGGGAAAATGAGGAAAGGGAGGGTTGCATAATCAGTTTCCAGAGAGCCGAAGTTTTCCATTGAAACGACAATCCTTTGTGTGCAACTGATGATTTGCTTTCTTCTTTTTTAGTGTTAACACATTTCTTCTCTTCCTAAATGATGTTGAGGAGAGACAGTAATTTTTTGTTTTGTTTCTTTTCGTATCTTTCCTTGGTGAGATAAAAAACTGTCAAGTGTCCCACGCCACCCCCATTTCCTTTTTGGGCATTGATGGTTTGTGATCTCTCTAGGCTGGGAACCACTGGGCTTCCAGGAGAAGAGGCTTCAAGGGGCTCTGCATCTGCCCTCAGGAAGGGGGAGTGTAGCTACTGATGAGTGAGATTTGAAGACATTTAGGGGGAGCCATGAAGAGTGGGAATTTCCGTGCACTGGATAAAGGTCAATATGCAAGCGAGTATGGTCATTCTAACTCTTCCTTCATGGGGCTGCGGGCTTCCAAGGCCCAGGGTGCTCTCTCTGTGCAGAAGGCCCAGCCATCTCCTTTCTCCCGTACACTTTTCCCTTCGTACAGCCATGGCCTGCAGAGGAGGAGGAGAACACCGCTTCTGCTGAGGGTTTTGGGGAGAAACCTTTTCTGGTTGTTTCTGTTCCTTTGTTGAGATCAAACCAGGTTCATTTTGCTGGGAGTGAGAGGCCAGAGCTTTGGCAAGAAATGAAGCTTGCTTGACCTGCCATGCCTGGGGCAGGTGGGGATGCGTGGTTGAGTCTAGGATAGGACTGGGTGTTTGGAGACCTGGGTCTGGACGGCACTCTCTTAATCGTCTCCCTTTTGGACAGTGGTCTCTAAGACCCCTTCTGTCCATAGTCTAGTCTGTGACATCGTCAGCGTGGACCATCTAAGGCAAACACCATCACTGGGCAAAAAGCGAAGGGTCCGTAGGACTCTTCCGGTCCAGTAGCTCGGGGTGGTGGGTGAAATGGGAGAGGTTAACCAATGACCTTCCAAGTGGAAGGAAATAAAGAGTTACTGGGGTTATATCAGGAGCCTCCATTAAAATGCAGGCATCCTCAGGTCTCCTTAAGGGTCAGAGTTGCCTTCACAGCTGTGGCCATTCCAGGTAGTTTCCCCTCTTGAGTGTACCCAAGGGACGGACAGTTCTGTGATCTTAGGAGCAGGAATGTTGGTCAGGCAGTGAGTCAGTCAGAACACAGAGGTTTTGTCTTTGTTTTCTAACTCTACAAAACAACACGAAGGAATTGGTTTAAAAGAAAAAAAAAAAGCAGAAACACATATAGCACACTCTCTTCTCTCTCCACTTGGGGTTGGAGGAAAGAGTCCGAAGGCCTGATTTGAGTCCCTCAGTCATCTCTGATCAAGTTATCCTACAAGTCCTGTAACTATACCTAGTCCCTGCTGGCCTGGGACTTCCCTGGTTTTAGCACTGTAAGTCCCACATCGTGGGAACCTGCTCAGAGCTGGGCAAACCAGGACAGCTGGTCACCCTAACAACGGTACCTGAGTTTTCCACTTGTAAAATGGGAATAATTCTCTTGCCCCAGCTGCCTGTATTGTGAGAATCAAATGAGGTGACAGATGTGAAAGTGCTTTGAGATTAATTCTAGACAAATTCAAGTGGCTGGACTGGACGTGCCGTGAAAGCCACACCCCTGTGGGTTGGCACATGCTCTGCATAGCACACTTTGCCGCTGTGGAACCTATTCATCTTTCAAGCTGCTAATGTATGTTGTTCTCTGCAGTGCTTCCTGTAATGGCCCAGGCAGAATGGATCTAGCCTTCCTTTCTTTCCTGCTGTACTTGCCATCCAAATACAGCAGACTCATGACTTCATTATCCATCATTTACTCCTCCAGCTAGACTGGGTTCTCTTTAATGGTAGGGGCCCTGCTCCCAGCATGATAGCTAACACAGTAGCTGTTTGATACATGTTTGCTGAGTGAAGGAGTGGTTTTAAATTTCTAAGGTACATGTTATACCGCATGTTTCTTGAACCTCCAGAAACTGCATACTAGTTTTACATGTGTGATTTGTGTTTCTGGCCCTGTAACTTTCTTTAGGGTCCTGTGGCTAAGATTACCTGATGCAGCACAGAGATCCAGATGGGGACCTGAGGTCTGGCCCCTCCCGCCAGGGTTTCTACAGACAGAAAGCATTTCGAAGGCACGTTTGATCGCCAGGCCACCCCATAATGTGAGATGCAGGTATCACCAGTTCGTGGCAGCTCACGGTAAACCACATCTGGTCTCGTAACGTAGGACCATCTGCCAGCAGCAGGCACATGGCTCTGTGTCAGACACCTCGGAGATGCTTGCCAAAAGATAACGGAGGGAATGAATGAAAGTCTTCCCACCATTAACAGAGGGAGTGGAAACACCATTCAGGATGAGAGCCAGCCACTGGCCTCATCTTGGCCACCTCTGGTTCAGTGAAAAGAAGAAAAGCTGGGCTCGTTCTAAGGACTGGCCAGCGGAAGACAGATGTCAATGTGAAAAGAATGTTGGGCAGACCAGCAGGACTATTATTTACTTGTGGACTTCAAAATACATAAAGGTCATAATGTAGGAGAATGACCTCCTCCAGTTATAGAGAATGGCTCCTGGAGAAGAAAGGCACGCTCTGATCTCCCATGTCCCCACCCCGGGCCTGAACTTGTCTCCAGCGCTCGCGCTCTCTCTCTTTCTCTCTCTCTCTCTCTATCTATCCATCTCTCTCCTCCCCCTTTCCACTTCCACCTCCAACCCCTCGTCTCTTCCTTTAGCAGCTCTATGCCTAAGTATCTTGTATAATGGGATTCCATGAGAGATTTTCTATGAGAAAATGATTCCCTTGCAGAAAAACAGTGATAACACAGATGGAAAAAGGATGCATGAATTACCATCTCTTTCACTCTTGTACTGTATGCTTGCTGTGTCTTTTACCTGAAATACTTTTCTCCCCATCTTGCTCATAGATGTTCTCCCCACTGGTTCGAGGCCCTGTTCAGGGACTGCTGCTTCATGCTAGAGGCCTTGCTAGAACTTCCACCCTGGGAAAGGGCAAGGTATTAACCCCTACCTGCATGGTTTTCCCACGTTGCCTTACCTATTGATTGTTCAGTCAGTGGATCTATTTGTCCGTTTATCTGTCTGTCTTTATGGTACTTCCTCTCTTCTTTGGATTAGTGTTAGTTGTTACTGGGTTGTATCTCCTTTCTTTCCTTCTCCCTTGACTGGGACAGCACTCAAAAATTTCAGTAGTTCACACAAAAATCATGATTACTAGTTTCTTTTGAAAAATGAGAAGATCTGGCAATATTCCCATATGTCAATATTAGACCAGAACTGAGTGGAGGCCATCCCCTCTAGATAGGCATATACTCTTTCGTTCACTAAGTCCCCACCATGTCCTAGGATACCCCAGAGACTGTCACTTCTCCATCTACAGCGTAGTGTAATGGATAAGAGCACAGGCTCTGAAGCTGGACTGCCTAGGTTCAAATTGTGGTTTGGCCATCTGCTACCTGTATGACCTTTGATAATTTACTTAACGTCTCTGTGCCACTGATTGTTTATCTGTAAAATGAGGTTTTTTTTTTTTTTTTTTTGCGGTATGCGGGCCTCTCACTGTTGTGGCCTCTCCCGCTGCGGAGCACAGGCTCCGGACGCGCAGGCCCAGCGGCCATGGCTCACGGGCCCAGCCGCTCCGCGGCATGCGGGATCTTCCCGGACCAGGGCACGAACCCATGTCCCCTGCATCGGCAGGTGGACTCTCAACCACTGCGCCACCAGGGAAGCCCTAAAATGAGGTTCTTAATAATACCTACGTCACTGGGTTTTTGTGAGGGGATTACATGAATTAGGGAATGCATATGCGGATTTAGAGGGTCTTGTCATATATAGCAACTGCTCAATAAATATTAACTATAATTCTTATTTACCCTAAACTGTGGTTTTGTTTCCTCATGCCTCTGTTGAAAATGAAGAAACCACATACGGGTTTCCCCTGGTCCATTTCATTCATTTTCTTTTCCTGGCCCCCGGGGGCATGTAAGCTGCAGTCTCTGCGTTAGATTTTGGGATCTAATCTTGGGAGTGCCACTGTCATGATTTCTGCCTCTTCGCTTTCCTTAAAAGTACTTACTTTAGTGCTTTGAGGATACTATACGGGGGATGTTGGTAGAGTTCAGCTGCATGATCACGGTCATATACTTTCATACTGCTCCTAGGATAATCACTGGTAACAGCGAAAGGCACTATTAAGTCCCTTTAAGAGTTGGTTAATTTAATTTGTATTATATGGTCTATGCAACAGGACTAGTATTTCCTGGTTCTCTGAAGTAGGCAGAGCAAACACACCAACTGACTTGATAACCTGCTCATAAAGTCACGGTATACATGGAAGTTGGCTGGGTAGAAATCAGTCCATGTGATATGCAATCAATAGGAGTTTCCTACAAGGTAAATTTTTTCTTAGGTTCTGTGGGACAGTTGGCCCTTGCTTTACTGAACTGTACCTTGAATTATAGGTGGGGAGAAATAAAGAGCAGTAAGAGGAAAGAGACTGGAGTGGGGAAAAGTAGTGTTTATGGGACTCAAGGAGACTGGCTTGACTAGTACTATGATTTTTTTTTTTAACATCTTTATTGGAGTATAATTGCTTTATAATGGTGTGTTAGTTTCTGCTTTATAACAAAGTGAATCAGTTATACATATACATATGTCCACATATCTCTTCCTTCTTGCGCCTCCCTCCCTCCCACCCTCCCTATCCTACCCCTCTAGGTGGTCACAAAGCACCGAGCTGACCTCCCTGTGCTATGCGGCTGCTTCCCACTAGCTATCTACCTTACATTTGGTAGTGTATATATGTCCATGCCTCTCTCTCGCTTTGTCACAGCTTACCCTTCCCCCTCCCCGTATCCTCAAGTCTATTCTCTAGTAGGTCTGCGTCTTTGTTCCTGTCTTGCCCCTAGGTTCTTCATGACATATTTATTTTTTTTTTAGATTCCATATATATGTGTTAGCATATGGTATTTTTCTCTTTCTGACTTAACTTCACTCTGTATGACAGACTCTAGGTCCATCCACCTCACTACATACAAATCACTCAATTTCGTTTCTCTTTATGGGTGAGTAATATTCCATTGTATATATGTGCCACATCTTCTTTATCCATTCATCTGTTGATGGACACTTAGATTGCTTCCATGGCCTGGCTATTGTAAATAGAGCTGCAATGAACATTTTGGTACATGACTCTTTTTGAATTATGGGTTTCTCAGGGTATATGCCCAGTAGTGGGATTGCTGGGTCGTATGGTAGGGAGGCAAGAATATACAGTGGAGAAAAGACAGCCTCTTCAATAAGTGGTGCTGGGAAAACTGGACAGCTACATGTAAAAGAATGAAATTAGAACACTCCCTAACACCATACACAAAAATAAACTCTAAATGGATTAAAGACCCAAATGTAAGGCCAGACATTATCAAACTCTTAGAGGAAAACATAGGCAGAACACTCTATGACACAAATCACAGCAAGATCCTTTTTGACCCACCTCCTAGAGAAATGGAAATAAAAGCAAAAATAAACAAATGGGACCTAATGAAACTTCAAAGCTTTTGCACAGCAAAGGAAACCATAAACAAGACCAGAAGACAACACTCAGAATGGGAGAAAATATTTGCAAATGAAGCAACTGACAAAGGATTAATCTCCAAAATTTACAAGCAGCTCCTGCAGCTCAATAAGAAAAAAACAACCCAATCCAAAAATGGGCAGACCTAAATAGACATTTCTCCAAAGAAGATATACAGACTGCAAACACATGAAAGAATGCTCAACATCATTAATCATTAGAAAAATGCAAATCAAAACTACAATGAGGTATCACCTCATGCCGGTCAGAATGGCCATCATCAAAAATCTAGAAACAATAAATGCTGGAGAGGGTGTGGAGAAAAGGGAACCCTCTTGCACTGTTGGTGGGAATGTAAATTGGCACAGCCACTATGGAGAACAGTATGGAGGTTCCTTAAAAAACTAAAAATAGTGCTATGTTTTTTTTGTTTTTAATGTTCTTCCAGAGGAATAAATTTCATTCCCATGGGAATAGGGAATATGATTAAGAGGCCATTATGCTCTTCTTCTGCTAGATGTCTGTGCTGAGGAGGGATGAATAATATATGTAAATTTCCCTGCCTGACTTTCTTTTGTTTGAGAACTGCTGGCTTACTACCTCCATCTAGTTGGGAGGAAGTGGCTCCTTTGCTTAGGGATTCACCTGGGCCTTTGTCCCTTACTCTCCATAGAGAGATGCTGATTAGATATGATGATCCAGCCCTGATCCCAGCCCACAGGGCCACTCATAAAACATTCCTGAAACAGGTGGCCCAGAATTTCCGTGCAAGCGCTCAACTCAGGACTACCCCTACCTTTTCTTTCTACTTCCGGACAAATGGATGGAAGCAATGTGGCTATTAGCCGAACGTTTGTGGTACCGAGTGTAAAGGAATAAAGCTATACATTTGAACATTTCTGTTCCCTGGTATCCTGCAATTTCTGCCCCACTGCAATGAAAAGAAGCCAAGAGAGGTCTGGCCCAGAGAAGGCACTCACCACTTATTTGGATGGATCCCCAAACTAATAGAATAGATGGTGAGTGCCGAGGGGAAGCAGCAAGTTGAGGGGGAAGTTGACGAGCAAAGGGGATTAACATCCAAGAACTCCCGATGCACCCTGCGCTCTTCCTAAGTGATTTTATTTGTTCTCAAGACAATCCTGGGGAGCCTGTTTTAGGATCCCCATTTGGAAGCTGAGAAAACTAAGCCTCAGAGGAATTAAATAATGACAGTCAACACTTCTTAGTCACTTTAGTGTGTGCCAGGCACTGTGGCACATTCATATGATCCCATTTAACAACCGCCGAAGTTTATGTTGGTGCTACCTTCAGCTGTTATATTTGGGAAAGTCAAGGCTTTGGGAGGTGAAGTGCCTGAGCGCCTTTTGTCATTAACTGGCAGCCCGTGATTCATACTCAGCCCTAACTTCAGGGCCCCAATGATCAGTCAGTGGTCCACACTGCTTATTGCTACTTTCCCAAGATCACACGGGTTGTAAATATGGGAGACAAGGTTTGAACAGGGTCTGATCCACACAAAGCGCATTGTTTCCCACACCCACGAGCCCTGAGTGACAGAGCTGGGACAGGTATCCAGACCTTCCCTGTCCTGGTCTGCCTTTGTGTAACAGCAGCCGCCTTCTCAGAAAAGGCAAAAGGCTGGGCAAGTCTGGAAAAAAGTTGCTGAGGGGAGAGAGGCAGGGGGAGGGGGGGAGGTTGAGACAGAGAGAAAAGAGGTACTACTGTTGACAGCATCAGCCTCTTAAAGCAACATACAATTCGTGTATCAGCGGGAGAACGCAGTGCTTGGGCAGGCGAATCACAGCCCGCGCTGGGCTGCTGTTCTCGCGGTCAAGGCCATTCATTTCCCGTGGGGTTCATCTCCCCAGATCCATCCTTGTCACCTTGCACTCTCCACATTCCTCCTGTCTCTCCTTAATGTGTTGCTCTGCCATTTACGAGCTTCTCCACCAGCCATGGTAGAAACGGAGCCCTAACAGGAGTAAGTGCGCGTCTGTCTTTGGGATGCCGCCAGGATCCTCCAAAGTAAATCTTGCACTGTGGAGCTGCAGCCTAGCCCAGTGCTTCAGGAAGGAGTGCTTTGGCTGTGGAGTGCAAATGGACCTGGTGTCTCATTTCCCCTGATGTTTCAGGATGCCACCTTACAAGTTGACAGAGGCAGGGGAGGATGCCTCTGTTAGCACGGAGGTGGAGGTGTGGAAGAAAGGAGGGTTTGGGAATCAGGATTTGTAGTTAAGCCCTGTCCCACAAGTCACTTTGAGAACCTGGGCAAAACATCACCTCTCTGAATCTTAGCTTCCTCGCCTGTGAAGGAAAATGATAATGCCTAAGTCAAACAATGAGAGAGGGATGACTGATTGGACATCGCTAGGGTGCTGAATGCATGCGTTTCATATGTATTCATTTCATACGTCACAGTAGGTACACAGCAGGTATGAAATGAATACACAACTCCTCCCCCCGCCCCCCGCCCGTACACTTATGGTAAAGTCAGGCTAAAGTGGTCTGCTTTTCATTGTTGAACTCCATCAAAAGCTCTGCAGAGTTTCTGGAAGCATAAAATGCTTTAGGGGTGTTTTTGTTTCAGTCTGTCATGGGCAGGTAGGGAAGCTTAACAAGCAACGAGTGTGCCCCTTTCTGCTGTTAGGCAGGGGGTCATGATGTCAGCCTGTGATGTGACCCTGCCCCTTGCACTGTGTGCCTCCCCCAAGCAAAGAGTGCAGAAGGGAGGAAGGATTCCCTAGGGATTCAGGCAGTGTAGGCACCTCCCTTCGTGGAGCCTCACTTTTCTTATTTGTATATTGATTGGGTGGGCCTAAGTTGCGTGTAGGTGTTGGGGGGAGGATAAATGATCTTTTTCCTCCAAATAATCATCCCTTCCTGATAGTTTCCCTCCTTATGTCCACGCTTGCCTCACACGGTTGGGAAGATCCCAACCTGGGGTCAGGCTGGCTGGGTTGAAAATCCAGCTCTCCAGTTTCCACACCAGGTCACCCTGGGCAAGTTCCGTAACCTCTCTCTGCCTCAGTTTCCTGAATTGTACAATTAAGATGAAAGCAATATTACCTTCCCAGGGTCGTTGTTAGGATTACATAAGCTAGTGCGCATCACATACTTCAGAGAAGTGCCTGGGATGAGTCAGTGCTTGAGAAATGTTAACAATAGGTCTTAGCATCACCACTAAAAGGCTAAATCACGCCCCCATCCCCCGCCCGGGCTTGTGCGCTGGGTTGCTGCGCCAGTCTCCTAGCAGGCTTTCTTGGTACTCTCTCTGAGCCATCCCACGTGTCCTGACCCGAGAAGCTTCTGTATTGATGCAGCCCTCCTCTGGTAAACCTCCAGTCTCTTTTCAAAGACACACATACACACACGTACACACACACACTTTCTGATTGCCTCTTTGTCCCTCCCTTCTTTTTTTCTCTCTCCCTTTTTATCCCCCGATTCCCTCCCTCTCTTCCTTTCTCTCCAGCTCTTCTGAGGATACAGGCGAATCCAGCCTTTCTGCTTGGAGACCTTTGTCTCTGATCAGGCCCGACCTGGGTCACAGAGTTCAGGGGGTTACCATGACAACAAGCATCCCTGGCTACCCATCAGGAGGCAAGGACCAATTGAAAGGGACTGTCATTTCCCTGGGACATACTGCATTTATTCTCAGCAGTGGGCCCTGCACCAATACCATACTATGGGAATAGGGTGGGAGGGAGGGAGAGAAAGAAATATCAGGTTTTTTTGTTTTTTTAGTGTGTTCTCTGTGGGGGTGGATCACAAGTTGTTCTCAGAGAGACATTTTATTTCTAATGCAGCCAGTGTAGGGGGCTGAGGGTGGGGCTCATGTGTACTTCTCATGAACACAGTTGGTTTCACAAAGAAGAAAAAATAAGTTATTTGGCTCAAAAGTGACTTTCTGGTAGGTCTAATGGGAGGAGGATAGGGGTAGAGAATTAACATTAATGAGTACCCTCTGTGACAAGCACTTTATGTTATTTCATCAAAACTCAGAGCAACTGCAGTGAATTGTTATTACTCCAATTTTACAGAAGAGAAAACAGAGGCTCATAAAGTTACAGTGACTCACGAAGCTAGGTCAAACTGCTGGTAAATTAATGGCCCTTGACCTTGAATTGAGGCAGTTTGACTCCAAGGATCATGATTTTGACACTGTCGTTTCCCTGTCGTTCTCCCATTATATTAATCTTCCTTTTCTTCCCAAGCCACTACTTCCTCAGAAAACACGTACATCTCTCTTCCCTGACGTCTAACTTGCCTCCCAAAGTGGACTGCTGTGCACCTCTAACAGAATCACTGAGCAGACTTGTGGAACTTGCACATTTCTGGACCCTACCTGGACCTGCAGAATCAGGAATCTCAGGAATCAGAGTCTAGAAAGGGGCATTTTCAACCAGCTTCCGTAGAAGATTTTAATGCATACTAAAATTGGGATATTGTTCTTTTATGGCAATAGATACAACGCCACCAAGACGTCACTTGCGTATTTGTTTCCCAGTGACATTCTGGGTCAGGGTGATTCCCTAAAAGTGGAAAACCCTTCTCAACGGCCTTGAAGATACAATCATGTCACATGGTCCCAGTATGGAGGTGGGCAGCTAGGAGACCCTCAACCCCTGGAAGTGAGACCACTCCCCGTAAAACCTTGTGACGTTTCTTCCTAAGTCATGGCCTTGACCTCCCTCTTCTTTTTTAGCCAGACGCCAATACAGACGAGTGGTTCTTAGGAGATATTTTCCAGCCTAGGGTTGTGTGAAGGGAGAAAAATCTATTCAGTAGGAATACGATTGAAACTAAACTGTTGATGAGCAATCTTGAGCTTATGTCCGATTAAAAAATAAAATAGATATAGACAAGATACAGTGCAGTAGGAGGAAGGTAGAGGTAATTGGCAGCCTCTATCGTTCTTGCGTGTGAGCCAGGAATTCTGTACCCCTCCCAGAGATGCCTTCCTCAATCATCTGGGTGCCCCAGAGGTGAAGTTGAGGTGGGGACACATCTGCCCATTTTCTGTCCTTGCCTGAATCACTTTGTACCTGGGTAGTCCTGAAGCAGGAACACAGAAGTCCCAGAAAGCTCCCATAACAGAGTTCTTTCCCAAACTGCCAAGTCTTAAAGTAAAGGCTATGACTGATGACAGACATAGAGCCGCTTCTTCCATCTGTCCCCATCTCATTATGATCTGTAACCACGTTCATTATCGCCTACCAAAATGACCACAATGGCTTTTTAAATGACCTCCCTGCCTGTGAGCCTCCTCTCTGGTTCTCGTCGCAAACCACTGCCAGCATCATCTTCGGGAGTCTGTCTGATCGTGGTCCCTCCATCAGTGGCCTTCCATGACCTCTACTGACATCAGATAAAAAATAGAGCGACTTTTGAAATCCCTTGCACTGTGACCACAGCCAGTCGCTCTTGCTTATTAATGCATTCTCTAGTTAAAGTGGATTCTTGTTCCTGAAAACAGGCTCTATGATTTCCCACCGCTGTGTTTGTTGTTATTCTGTCCCCTCCATCTGGAGTTCCCTGTCCTTACTTCTCATCTATCACAGTTTCTTCAGGGCCTAACTTGGATGTCACCTTGGCCTCGAAACTTTTGGAAATCCTCCCATTCAGATGTGGACTGTGCTCTTGAGTGTTCCCGGATCTGTTAGGGCACTGAGCAGAATAACGGGTATCTGTGTAATATGGCTCATGAGCTGTGCTTGACTGTGCATCGTTGAGGGGCTGGGATCGCTTCCCTCTCACCACTGCCCCCTGAAGTGCAGCGCACAGTCCTTTGTGTGGAGAAGATACATATTTGGAAAGGAATCTGTGAAGCTGCACGCAAAGCCCAGGGAGTGGGTCTTAGACCCGCACCCACTAAGCTGTAGGAGAAGGCTGCACTGTGCTCCTCCTGTCACCTTGGCTCACACGTCTGGCATGGATAAGACACGTGACAGAACACAAACACGTCATGATCACAGGGACCAGAGAAGACGCCGCGGAACCACAGTCACAGTTAAAGACCAGACTTTGACCAATGTCCCGATTAGGGTATAACTCTTAGCAAATCCATTAAACTCCCGATAGATGGTTTGTGAAGGAGAGTCATTAGTTGAGATTTTAACTCAGGCCCACCTGTTGTGGATTCCTTCTTGAATGGGTAAAACAGGGGTCATGCTCCCTTAGTTAGGAAATTTGAATACATCGTTTCTAACTGAAGGGAGTCTTTATCATAATAAAGACAAGAGACTTCAGTTCAGACCAGCAGATACATTGAGTTGGCACCAGAAGGGCCAATAGATCACAATTAGTGGATTTACCTATTCCCTTTCCCTAGTGACCGGCATTGGCTGCGTAGGTCTTTATCCACAACCTCAGGGCTTCGGAAACAAAATCCAGCCCCTCACCCAATCCCAAGCATGCAGTGACGGCCAACAAACAGCATCTGTTTCAAAGAAACACCACCTGTCCAAATGGAAAATCAAGCACGGAACCACCTTGCTTCCTGAGTATTTGTTTCCAGAGCAGAAGAGACAAACGCCATTCTGTCACTGCCACAGCCTTTTAATGCTCTGTAGGGACAAGCCTGGCCTCTGCCAAGTAGACTTGGCAAGTTTTAGAGGAACATTTGGGCCTTAGATATCAGCTCTCTGACCTTCTGGGGCAGAGCTGGGTGATCTGCCTTGGAGGAACCTGGACCTTTTTCCAGGCAGGCTGGAAGGGAGCGAATGCCCCACAGGTGTGGTCAGGTCTGGCTTTATGGAGAGTGGTGCAGGGGACCGCCAGGGAGGTCCTTTCTGGCTGTGGGCACTGGCCCTAAGTCTGGAGCACATCTGCCTTGTGAGGGCAACCAAAGCCCCACCTTTCACAGGGCAGAAGAGAAGTTTGCAAGGTCTGTAGTGTAAAACACTCCTAAAGAGTCTGCAACTTTGTGAATGACTAGATGGTCTTTGAAAAGGTATTTTCTACAATTCTAAATAATCTGAAGACAACATTGATTTCCTCTGCCATATCCTCTTTAAGCACATTTAAGCCCCTTTTCAATGGGGAACAGAGGTATCATGTCCTACCCCTTCACTCTTCTCCTCATTTTCCACCTCTGTCATGCAGAATGGTTTGCTGGGATCAGATCAGTGAATCTAAGATTGTTGCATCAGGCACATGTGTCTGTGGCATGTGGCTTGCCATGACTCTTTGGTGTTTGACCATGACTTGGGGAGTCAGCATCATTTGGGGCATGTGAGACAGAGACCTGAAGGAAGCCGGGCTGGACTGTGGGCGTGCATGTGTGGTTACTCATATTTTCTGTAACCGTTTTGCAATGATATGTTTCATGGGACCGCTACACTGCTGGTTGCTAGAATGACTCCTTTTATTGCTGAGATGAGAAGTAGGTGAAGAGGGACGTTCCCAGGCCAGAAACCCAAGGCACTCTTAGCATGAGCGTTGCTCTTCTGTTTTCGAGTCAGGGAGCCCCATGGCTCTCATAAAGGTTGCCAATGGAGAGAAAGGAGCACTGGGAGAGAGCTGGGGCCATGTGGGCTCCATTTAGGTATTCTTTTTTTTTTTTTTTTTTTTGCGGTACATGGGCCTCTCACTGTTGTGGCCTCTCCCGTTGCGGAGCACAGGCTCCACACGCGCAGGCTCAGCGGCCATGGCTCATGGGCCCAGCCGCTCCGCAGCATGTGGGATCTTCCCGGACCGGGGCACGAACCCGTGTCCCCCGCATCGGCAGGTGGACTCCCAACCACTGCGCCACCAGGGAAGCCCCATTTAGGTATTCTTGACTTGCACATCAACCATCTGTGATCTTATCTGGAAGATGTTCCTTTTCATGTCTCTTTCCCTTTCTCTTTCTTTCTCAAAATCAATAAATGACTTGTTATGTCTCACAGAGATGTAAGCAATAGAATTAGGTATTTATTTATTATAGAGTTGAACTATTTTCAATATTTACACCGGAAAGAATCTTCGGGCATGCAAAACCCATAAAGGCAGTGTTACTGCTCAAAGAAGTGGTGCATTAAAGAAGAAGGGCATTAAAGTGAGCATTCACTGTCACTATCTTTTGCCTTCAGAGTGGTGAGTGGATGCCCTGGGCTCCAAAAGTCTGCATTTTTAATTTTTGAGTTGACGGTGATTGTTTGCCCAGTATAATAGGTGCTGGCAACCTGGCATAAGTTCGGTGTCCTGCCTTTAACAGTGTTGTCAGTCATAATGCCCAGCCCAGAGAGTAAGTACATCCACGGGCTCTGGAGTCAGACTGACTGGGCTTGAAATCTGGCTCCTTTATTAGCTGTGTCCACCTGGTCAAGTAACTTAATTCTGTGCCACCGTTTCCTCATCTGTAAAATGGGGATAATGGTACTTCATAGGGAAATTAAGAGGATAGGAAACACTGCACATAGCACAGCGTGTGGCATGTGGTAGGCAGTCACTCAATGGTAGCTTTTATCGTAGTGGGAAGTAATTTGAGTCCCAGATGACCGGAGATTTACGTTCACATTACTGAGTTTGTCACCATGTTCCAGGCACCCATGGATAGGGTAGGGTGGTGGAAGTAATGTATTGAGTGGGCAAATCGTGTCACCTTCTGTAGCCTTTTTTTTTTTTTCAACTTTGCATCTAAATATTTAGATCAAATGATGTCCCTGACCCATAAAGCCTTCATTAATTGTAATACTGCAGCATCGTTGGTGTTCCTGGACCTATAAGAACTCATTCTCTACTTTGGGCCTTTCTAGGGTGATGTTCTATAAGACCTAAAAGTTTCTTTCCTTGCCAACCACTATCCTCTGAATCCCCTTTGAACTTTGCCTAAACTTGTACAAAGAGATTTTTAAGTTCTTGCAGACAGAAATGCATGATTAATAAATACTGGGCTATTTGGTTTCCCTTTATTAGGTCACATACAATTATTTTTACACTCCTACAGATATCGTTATTTCCTGATATTTGGACAGTTGCTTACAATTCTTCAATGTATTTTCATTGCTCTTCAAATACGGACAAAAATCCTGTACAAAATCTGTCTGCATTTCATTATTCTCCAATCGTAGCTTAACTTTTTCTCCTCTTTATTACCCGTGCTCCAGGAGTACTTAGCTTCTTTTAGTTAGAGTCTCTGCACGTTCTGTTCCCTCTGCCTGGACTGTTCTTCTCTTCCTCTCCCCTCACTATACTTAGTTAGCTCCTGTTAATCTGTCATATTTCAGCTTGGAAAAAAAGCATCCTTGGAAAAGTCTTCTCAGCCACATCCTACCTATCCTGCACACCAGTTGGACCTTGTTATCTCTGGGTGTATTTGAGATCTTCTCTGTGTCTTTATTGTTCTGCAGTTTCAGTTGAATCAGCTGCTGATTTTCATCTGTTTATCCTGCTTGGGACTCATAATTTTTGAATCTGAGTATTTATGTTATCCATAAATTTTGGAAAATTCCCTTCATATATTACCTCTACTTCATCGTCTCTTGTCTCCATATGGAACTTAAAGAAGACGCACCTGGCATTTTTTTCTGTCTCATGTCTCTTAGCCTCTTTGGTATATTTTCTATCTTTTTATCTCTCTGTGTGATATTCTAGGGACTCGTCTCCTATTTTTTTCTAGTGCACTAATTTTCTCTTCAACTCTGATTTGCTGTTTAACTCTTTTAAAATTGAGATTTTATATTAATGACTACATTTTTTTTCACTTCTGTAAGTCCTAATTGATACTTTTCCAAATACATCTTATCTTTTATGATAGTGTCTTTTTCTTTTAAAAGTATTTTTGATTACTTTTATGTTTTTACTTGTACTTCTTATTCTTGCTCATGTATGTTGTCACATAATTTATAACTTTGCCTTGCTTAGGGCAGACCCAGAATAATTAGTTTATGCTTTTTACTGTGGTTTTGGTTTCCTTTTCCCTTTTTGACCTAGAGATTTCTTAACTTGCATTTAAAAGTGTATTTGTTATATCTTTCTCCAGCATATCTAGGTGTTTAATAGTGGGGGTTTTATTCTGCCAAATTGCTGGAAGTAGGTGTCCTCTAGGTCCCCTTTTATAGAGTATCATAATTGTCATGAACCATTAAACAATAATCATCTGTTCAATGCCTTTCTTCCCTGCAAGAATGTAGTTCCATGGGACCCGGACTATGTATGTCTTACCCCCAAACTGTAGCTGCAGCTCCTAGCCTAGTGCCTAGAAGGTTGTAGGGATCAATATTATTGGAATAAATGAATGAAGTGGAGGCAGAGGTGGCTCTGGATGTCATGTCAAAATGGGTTAGGAACCTCTCTCCATCTTTTTACAACCTTTTAAAACAGTCTCACCTTTCCTTGAATGCTACCCTTCCCTAAAGTGATTTAATCACTCTGTAATTGACACAGTGTCTTACAGGTGACGTTACACTATTGCTTTCATTTACCTTCTATATAGATGATCCCATTTGAACTTAAAACCACTTTGGACCTAGGAAAGGATGCGATGGTTATCCTCTCTTTATAGATGAGGATACTGAAGGTCGGGAGATGATATGTCTCACCTTTTGTAAGACAGTCAGTAGTAAATCCCAGAGTTAAATCTAGGTGTTTTGACTTTAATTTTGCAGGACTCTGCCTTAGCTGTTTGGAATGTATACCAGAGCTTCTTTATGTGAAAATAAAGTCCACTTTACTTCTTTACTTAAATACCTGTTTCTTGCTAAAGACATCAGCATCTAGGAAAGAATGGGTGCGACCACTCGCTTGGTGCTGTTTTGATTTCCACAGCTGGAATCTCAGGACTCAAATGACTTGATTTTTCATTTGGACCATGTACTTGCTTCTTTGGAGACAAACATTACAAACCACCTGCTGTCAAAGAATCCAGGTTGCTGGAGAGCCCTGTTCGTGGCCTAGTAGGATGTGGAGGTGTCAGGTAAAGGCTGGTGTGTTACAGATCACACAACAGAAACACAAGGTTCATCAGTGTTTACCACTTGGAGGGGTAAGGTGAGGCGTGGGAAGGGGACACATGGGCAGCAACAGTCAGAGCAAGCTGAGGCCACCGGGTCAATTTCCAACCTCAGGGCTGAAGGTCTTGGGTGGCTGGTATCTCCCAGGCCCACAGGTGTCTAAGAAGAGACCTCTTGACAGCTCCCACTGTGGCCCTGGAGCCGTGTGGCAGGCACAGCAGCTTCCTTTCTGAGGTAGGGAGGGGAGAGGGAGTACCAAGGAAGCAGATCTTGGCTACTTACCTTAGGGCGGACCCCTTGGGCGTCGCAATGCCATAGCCTTTGGAATCCAAGTTACCTCCCACTTTCATGGTGTCACAGGGTTTCCGCTGCTCAATATACTCATTCATGGTGGACTCTAGAAGGTAGGCGTATTTGCCTTTGGATTTCCTTACTCGGATCATCCCCTCCTCCGTGGTCCGCACAAACACAGATGGTTCTGCTGACTTCATGTACGTCCACATCTTCTCAAACACGGCGATTTTAGACCTCTGGCAGGGGACAGGAACGAAGCTGGAATTAAGCGCTGGCTGTGCGTGGTGGCATGGAGGTCGGCCCACACACAATAATGAAGAGCCAGGTGTGGCTTGATCACACATTCATGAGCGAGATTAGCTCAGGAAGAAACAAATTATCGGTGATTGCAAAATAAGAGGCTCTAATTAGTACCAGTAGGCTTCAAAGTACAAATATCTTGCAAATACAGAATGAATAGGAGAACTCAGAATCTTTTAATTACTGCTGATAGTTATAGCCCTCTTAAATATGGGAGAGTTAAGAAACTGGGGCTCTGTCTGACTTTTCAAGACATCAGAGGACCTATCTGTTGTTCAATAAGGTCATATTCAGAGAGCCCTGAAGAAGTGGAGAGCTGACGATATAGGTGGAGTCTGATTTCATCGTTAAAGGACAACACTAAAGAATTTCTAATAGATCATAGGTGCCAAGTTCCAGTCATCCCGTATTGCAAGACTGGCCCTCAGAATGCAAATTGTTGTCTGATAAAGTTAATAACTTGGGACTTAATACTGTCTTCTGCTTACATTTCAAAAGCCTCTACCTCCAGCCAAGCTGCTTTCCTCATTTCCTCCTGAACTCATTTTGGGCCTTCCTTCCTTTGTGACTTTGCCTCATTTGTTCACTCCCCTGGATATGTTGGTTCTCTCCAGCCACATCCTACTCAGCATCTCACAGATCAGAACAAATCCTGTGTATTCTGAGACTATCTCGGTTCCAAGGACAGTAGTTCTCAAACTCTGGTGGGCACCAGAATCATGTATAGAGACTGTAAATATGCAGACCCCCTGGCTCTAAACCTAGAGATTCTGATTCAGCAGGTGTTGGATGGAGCCTAGAATAAACCTTTTTCAGAAGTTCCCTAGGTGATTCATCTGTATGGTGTGTGTGGCCCTCACTTTAGAAGGAATATTGTGAGGATTGATGTTCCTCTAGGACACATTGTCCAGGCACTCACTGCATGTCCAAGCTAGACTTTTAGGATTGAGAGCCATTCACACTTGGGCTTAGGTCTCAAGTTTGTGAACACTACCTGAGGGTAGGGGACGTCTTCCCTTCTGTGGGTCCTGCACAGAGTCTAACCTTGCATCTATCTAGTAGGTTCTTAGTTAGGGCCCATGGTCTAGGACCACAAATCCACCCTCTCACAGGTGATGCTCTTCCTAAAAAGCATCCTTTCCCCAACAGGTAGATGTATTTTAGGGCTACTGGTATCTGGCTTTTGAAAATGCTTTGTAAATGGACAAGTGTTAAACTCACGTAAGGGACTATTTTTTTAAAGACAGTTACTACTAGAGTTAGGCCACCTATGTAATCTAGTGGTTGATATATAGATTACAGATTTCTTTAGTATAAAATTATCATTATACATGCAATATGTCATTATTCTTTGCACACAATATCAGGTTTATTTTCTTGATATCAACAAGCGTTGGCAAAATATTGATATGCAGTTAGCTTGTTGCTTGAGCCAATAAAGATATTTGGACCCAGAAAAACTCTAGGTCTCAAGGAAAAATGAATGGAGATCGTTACTGAGAATGTCAGGGAAGCGTTCGGTAGAGTGAATTGTAAGATAGTCTATAATTAGATAAATGAGATGATTTGTTTCACTAGATGGTTTACAATCTGGGAAGGACACTGGCCTGGGGGTGAGGAACCCTGGGTGATAGTCTTGGTTCTATTGCTAACTTTCCTCATTTGTTCTATAAGGAGTTTGGACATGGTAACCTTTACGTTCCTTGCTAGCTTGAAATATTTGGTTCTTTACGTGAATATTTATCATTCAAGCAACAGTGTCCAGGTGAGGAGAAAAAAAAAAAGGAGAAAAGGGAGGGAGGATTATCAAAGTTAGGGAAAGAAATATCCGAGACCAATCGTAGCATCTACAACGTATTGAATATTCTCTCACAGGAAACAGGGAAATAGATAAATTCAGCTGTGACCAGATTTGCGGATCATCTTCCAGGCACAAAACCAGCAAGACACGCAGCAGGGCAGTTGCAAGATGCAATGTGACCTGGCAGGATGCTCACAGCGGGGGAACACTGGGCTGCTGACAGGCAGAGCTGCAGAGCGCTCTGGGCCACAGTATGCAGAAAATTAATATGTCCCCTCAGCCTCACTCCAGTGCCCCCAATGCCAAGGCTGCACTCACAGTCGCTCAGAGTAGAACTATCAGGAAAATGTCATCTCCAGGAATGCGAAGGCAATGCGAGTGGCAGGGAGGATTGGAAACAGGCTTGGGGTATTTGTTCCTGGATCTCCCTCCTCATCCGCAGCTCCCACAGCCCTTCACACATCTTAATTAAACTGTCGGTGGAGGATTAAGTGACTCTGGGTTGGGGCTGCCGAGAAGCTCTGGGCTGCCACGGGGATGAAAAGCCAGACTGTTCAGAAGTAGAATTCTTGTTGCCCTATTCCCTCCTTCTGCCTTATGGGGGTGGTAGGTGACCTTGTCTCCCCACCCACCAAGGTCCTGGTGGGATAATTCTCAAGGTGAGCGTCACAGAGATGGAAGGGCTCACAGGACACATCGGGTCAGCATCACTCTTTTTTTTTTTTTTTTTTTTTTTTTTTAAAGGTGAAGAAACCGAGGCCCACAGTGTGGCAATGAACTGTCCAAGTCACGTAGCTTGTTAGTGGCAGAGCCAGGAGGAGTAAAACCTCATCTCCTGACTGCACCCCTAGTACCTTTACACTACGACCAGCTGTCTCTCTCGTTTTATGCTTTATGTTCCACTGGCTGCAGGACTCTGGGCAAGTAACATAACCTTTCTGAGCCTCAGTATTTCTCTCCTGACAATGGCGATAATATGGACTCACTACACAGTGTCGCCATGGAGATTATATGAGGATAGAACACTTTAAAGTGGTAAAGGGCATACCCCAATGCCTGGCATGTAGTAGGTGTTCCGTAAGTGGTGCAATTACTACTAATACTTATGACTTTTCTTCTGGTTGGACTTTAGGGTAGAAATGCCCAATACATGTTTGGCTTGGTACCAGTTTCCCTTCCTATATACATGGCAGACATTGATAGCAATTAAAGAATTCTTTCATACTGAGCCCGATGTGACCTCAGAATCCCTGTTAACATAGAACTCCAGGCAAGCACTCTTGACCAATCAGAGTGAACTGTTGATACAACCTATTTGCCTAGTGTAATGAAGTAAGCCTGGCTAGGGCACAGAGCTTGTCGAATATGCACTGCCTTGGTTCTAAATGCCTAGCACAGTGCTCTGGACAAGAGCTAGTAATATGTGTATTTCCATAGTTATTAACAGAACGTGGAAGTCTTAAGTCTTAGCTGTGCCTCTGAATTAGCTAGGACATGCACATTTTCTTCTTTGGACCTCACTTTCCCCAACTACAAGAGTGGAGGGTTAGACTGGATTTGTCTATGGGCCTATCTAGTAACTTGAGCGATCTTTAAAAAAAAATTATTAATGACACCATCCATTAGGACAGTGTGGTTCAGTGCAAGAATATTTGGGTCGGAATGAGGAAATTCAGATTTTGTACCCCTCCCGGACACTTGCATCATGAATTCCCTGCATCTCAAATTCTTGCCTGCAGCGTGGACACACAACCCCTGTTCTGCCTTAGGTCACGGGTGAAACATAAAGGAGACCATGGATGGGAAGGGGCTTCGGGGGCTGTAACATGCGAATGTACCGGGGTGGAGATCATGGGTATATAATGAGTGGACAGATTGGGTGGTTCCCCGACTGCATCAGCAGGGCCTGGGGCATAGAACTGGCTTTATGGACAGATATCGGGCATCTCCTTCATACTCTGGTTGCAGGCTAAAGATGTCAGAGAATTGTAACAAGATTACAAGTGCTTTTTCTACTAACTGGTTGGGTTAGCCTAAGCAAGTCATGTTTCTTTCTAAAATGACGACTCTGACCAAGTGACCCGTAGTTACCTTCTTGCTCCAATATGTTGAAAATGAATGATTTTAGTCTTGGAACCTCCATCAGCCATGGTTAGGACTTTGGTCCCTCTTCTGCCTGTCATACAGAACGCAGAGCCCACGATCAAGAGGCTGTGCACAGCACCCTGTGGGTTCACTCAGAGTCTGGGGTTTGCTCCATGAAGTTGCAGTGAGAACCCAGTGGGTCTGCATAGGATCCCCACCCTCTTGCCCGAGGCGATGCAGAGGCTAGCTCTGTATTCTCCTCCTCCTCCTTATTGGCTGTGTGACCTTGGGCAATTACTTTTACCTCTCTGAGCTTCCTTTGTAAAATGGGGATAACAAATCCCCAACTTGCCTCTGATGAGATGAAATAAGTCATGAAATGTGTGCTTCTTAGCACAGGGCCCAGTTCATAGTATGTGCTGAGGAAGTGGTAGCAATTGTTTATTATTTTTATTTGATTAATATATGGTAACTCCCTGTGCTAAACATTTCCAAAGTCCAGGGAACTACAGGTTTTCTTGCTTTGGAGCATTTGTTCAAGTTGCTCCTTTTGCCTAGAATGTAATTAGCGTACCCTGATCTAACTTGGTTTCATGATGTCTAGAGATGTTTACAGGTCTATCCTTTGTGGCCACAATCCCTCCCTACCCCTCCTTCAGGATGGCTTTCAATTGCCTACACCCTCCGAAGCCCTAATGGGAAATGGAGCCCCCATTCATTGTTCTTTGTTTCCTTGTATTTTAGATGTCCACCTCTTTTCATCTCATAATGACTCTTGTAGGTCGACATTATTTTCCTCATTTTGCCTCTAGCCACAAGACATCTCCACCACCTCCACTCCCACTTCACATTTTCTGTATCTCCTGGCACTATTTAATAGACGGCCTATTCCAGTCATTATTTCCCATATAACATCTCCTTATTCATCAAAGTCTCCAAGGAGGGGACACAAAGGGCATCAGGTTGGGACCTTGTTCCTCGCTGTTCCTAATCAATTACTAATAAGGCTGAAGGCGCTTACAGGAGCAGGAAGGGAATTATATGTCATATCCTTTGCAGCCCTCAGAGAACTTGGCACAGACCGGTATACATAAAGGGTCTAATTCAATGCAAGAGCTTTGAAGTTTCCACGAATGCAGAAATGAAGATTTCTCAGGGATCCGTAGAAAGCTGAGAAATGTCTGTTTCCCTGACTTACGCTCAGTTAAGCAGTTGCCTATAATCTCATGCTAATGAGAAGGATATTTTACTGACAGTAGTGGTTGCCTTTTGTGGAAGTGCCCTGGGACAAGGGATGTCCCTACCCTGAAGAACTCCTTCGTGGATCCCGCTTCTAGGGTCCCGTAAGCGATTTCTGTCTGCTTCGCTAGGTCCTCGGCACTCTCAATGGGAGATACCATCCTCTCCACGGTCAGGAAGGCGGCCAGGTTGGCTGTGTAGGAGGAGATGATGATCAAGGTGAAGAACCACCAGACGCCGCCAACGATGCGGCCGGACAGGGACCTGCAGCCCAAAGGGAAGAGGTGTCAGAAGCACAGAATCAATCACAGAAGACTGTGGGGAGGGGCCGAGGGCCAGCCCCAGCCCATCAGCAGAGCTGTCAAGCCCTCTTGCACCCTTCTCTTCTGTCAGCAGGGTGTGAGAATCCAAACGTCAGAGTCTCCTGTGCATTTTCCTTCCTTACTGTGGATAAGGATCTGTGGGGTTGCCATCCTTCATGGGTGAGACTGCCCTGCAGGTACATCTTCACGCTCACTCTCACACATACATACACATCGAGACACGAGACACATGCCAGCAAAGACACAGATATGTCAACATTTGCCCGCAAAAATCACAAACATGTATAAACATCCTGTTACAAGCAGTTGCATATATGCCAAATGTATGTGCACACATATATAGACGCAATGCATTTACACAGATGTCGCACACATTTGATTATGTCCAGAAATGTATGTGCATACATATATGAACGCAATGCATTTACACAGATGTCGCACACATTTGATTATGTCCAGAAATGTTTCCAGACTGCCTTCTCGCCACTGCCCTCCCGGCTGGCAAAGGCCGCCAAAATGATGGATTAGAAGGAAGGGAAGGGAGAACATTTTGCAAATAAAGACAACACTAGCACTCCGTCCAGCCACCTTGGGGAATGTCACTGTTGAGTGCAGGCACGGTTCTCCTCCTTATCAAAGAGAAAGAGAATTTGGCTGAAGTAAAAGACAAAGGATAGTCTGATCTGGATCAAAATGGCAAGTATGACAATCAAATGTGAGTCAAGAAACTTATCCTTGATTTTTGGGTCCTGTTCTCTCTTACGCCCAAAACTGTGAAGAGAAACGTGACCAGCCAAGAGTTCCACTGTGATTGTTTGGATTTGGCTAGGAGACTTCAAGTCCGGGGCTTCCCAAAGATGTTACCAATGATGTAGATACTATATGGGGTGATTTTATGTGGTGGCTAGACATGGCATCGAGCCATACTCAATCAGATAGTGATAAAGTTATTTGCATTCCATTACTCCTTCCATGCTGCTCGGTTTATTAAGGAAGTGTCATCCTGGAGCTGCTGTGCCCTTAAGCCCTTTATAACATGTGCTCCGACAGCCTCAAGCTCAGAGGTGACAACGCTTAACTAGAACCTCATGCTTAACATCGAGAGCAATCACCAGTCCAAACCGTGAGCTCTATGGATAAGGAAACTCAAGAGTCCCAGATCCTACTGACTTGGGAGCAACACCCAGGCCTGCTGGCTTGCTTGATTGTTGAGACTTTGTCAGCCCTCTGTGTGTTATTCCCATGTTCCTGTCTGTTCTACTTTGTTTTGGTTTCTGAGAGACTCCTTTTCACTTCAGGCAGACAGTGCTCACCCCAAGAAATCCAACGAATACTTGTTATCGCTTGCTATATAGAAAACACTGTTCCTAGATGCTTCACAGGAAGGGGGAAATAAGAGACTTGTTCAAAGGGATGAGAGCAGGAGAGTGCAACAAAACGATGTCCTTTGAAGAACAGCTTCAGGAAGAGGGGAGACTCTACAGGAAGAAAAGGCTTGGAGAGAGATGTTCACTGAAGGTCTGATGTGAGGCTTGTGCCTTGTGACCTGAGTGAGGCGCATCTGGCAGAAGTTGCAGGAAACGGATGCTATCTAAATAGGAGGAAGATACTTTTGATGGGCAGGGTAGTACAACAGTGGCTCTCCTGGGGATGAGAGTGAGTGTCCCTATTTCTGAAGATGTTCAAGTGATAAACTATTTATAGCGATGTTGTACTTGGTGCCTGCCCTTGGTCCTCCAGGGTACTAAGCGCTGGGGACACAATAATAAGCCAGACAGAGGAAAGGCCAAGCATCACGTGGGACCAGAGACCAACTGCTTCCTCTTAACACTCCTCCCATCTCCGAGACTGTGTGATTGGAAATCGTACATAAGTAGATCAGGATGCATGGCTTCCATTGGTAAGTCAAGCAAGATGTGGTACATAGAGGCAAAATCATTTTCCCAGTGCCCCAGGACTAATACACAGTTATACTCAAGATCACACCAGTCTTCTGATAACTAGTCCAGTGCTCTGTTCACCTTAAGAGACAGCAGATACAAGTGTCCAGGCCCGTGTGAGGATGCTGCTGCTTTTCCAAATCTGGATGATCACAGTGGCATCTGACCTGGACTTCTTGCCTCCATTCAATCCCCCTACCCCCCATCCTCCCACTCCTCTGCCGAATCAGTTCTCGACAAGGGAGCCTGCATGATCTTTTGGAAAACGTTGATTACATCTTGTTTCTTTGTTGCTTAAAACCCATCAAGGCCCTCCTCTTACCCTTGGAATAAGATTCAACTCCTTGGCCCGCTCTCCAGTGCTGTCCCACAACGTGGATTCTGTAACTCTGGTCCCTCTGGAATTTGTCTGACCCTTTATACTCAGAAGGCTCTCACCCTTACCACATGCTGCTCTTTCCCGTGATCAGTCCATCAGCCCTGTTCATCCTTCAGCCCTCATCCTAGTCATCACTCTTTCAGCATCCAAGCACATGACTCTCAGAGCCCCGTGCAGCTCACATTGCAGCTGGCGTCTGACATCTGTTTGTGTGATTGACTGTCAGGTGTACCCCTAGACCACACGCACTGTGAGACGTGCCGTGTTGGCTCTCTAGCACCCAGCGCAGAGTTAGCCTCAGGAACAAGCGAATGCACAGATGCCACCTCTTTTAGAACCTGATGGTTACATTCACATTAGATTCTAGAGCCCAGGAATCATTTTCAGGGCCAGGAGAATTCTAACCTGCTGTGGTTCAGGATGTCTGGAGTCATGGTTTCAAACTGTGTGTTCAGGATGGCAACCCAGCTGAAGTATCCCAACTTGGGGATCCTCTGTTGAAGCTCAAAGGCCTCCCAAGAAAGGTCCAAGCTTACGGGTCCTTTTTCCTGTTCTTTAGTATTTATTTGCTGGATGTTGAGAGGAGCTTACCCTGCATGGTATTCCCTACATCCCTGCCTACTTAATGAAGATAGCATAGAAAAATTCTTCTGCTTCACAGCCAGCAGAATAACTGTCATTGTGGAAGAACTGGAGGGCTGGGGAATAGGCTCTTCAAAATGGGACATGATTCCAATGCTTCATTTGTATTCAATTTGTAGTATGGAACTTGAGTGTGAGTGAACCCCCTCCTTCAGTTCAGACCTGGCACAGGCAAAGCTGGGCCTCTACCTAAGAACTCTGTATTTTCCCAGCTCCGTCCCAGAGGCAGCCCTTCACTTACAGCCCCACAACCTTGGCAAACTGCCTGTCTAGCTGGGCCTCAGTCTTCCACTTCTGTTTAATAGGTGAGACTAACCCTACTTCATGGTGAGAAACCAAAACTTTCAGACCTAGAAAAACTCTTAGTCCATTCTTTTCCTTTAATGGAGACAAGCTATCGAAACTAAAATGGTAGAGGGGAAAGTACTTTGAAAAGTGCTGTTGAAACAGAAGACATTATTTTTATGATGATGATGATTCCCCCAGGGGGTCACAGGGCAAAGCATCACTTTTCTTAGTAGGGATGGCACAGCTGTAATCTGAACCCCTTAAAGGTCTGCCTAGTCACCTGAATTTTATTGGTCTCATAACTTGGCATAGCTCTTCCCCAAACTCCCTAGGTGATCAAGGAAACCCTTATGTTCCTCCAGAATTGGCCACAATTCATGTGGCTTGTTGGACCTTTATCATACTTGAACTTGATTCATAGCTCTGTGAAGTGGATGGGAGAGGGATGAATGCCCCATGTGGCAGATGAAAGAACTGCAGGTAAGAGATGTAAAGGGACTTGCCCATGGTCACACAAGTGAGGCACTGGCAGAGCTGGGACTAGGACCCAGGACTTCATATTTCCTGTCCAGCACTCCAGCCACTGCAGAGCATTCCCTCTTAAACCAACTTCTGATTCGTCCATAGATGGACATGGACTTCCTCACCCCATGACGGTTCATGAGGTTGGATCACAGCCAACACTCACCTTTCTTTTTTTTTGTCTTTGGAACTATTTTGATTGATTGATCAATTGATTTTTATTGAGGTATAGTTGATTTACAATGTATTAATTTCTTCTGCACAGCAAAGTGATTCAGTTATACATATATATACATTCTTTTTTTAAAAAAATCTTTATTTATTTTTGGCTGTGTTGGGTCTTCGTTTCTGTGTGAGGGCTTTCTCTAGTTGCGGCAAGCGGGGGCCACTCTTCATCACGGTGCGCGGGCCTCTCACTATCGCGGCCTCTTTTGTTGCGGAGCACAGGCTCGAGACCTGCAGGCTCAGTAGTTGTGGCTCATGGGCCTAGTTACTTCGCGGCATGTGGGATCTTCCCAGACCAGGGCTCGAACCCATGTCCCCTGCATTGGCAGGCAGATTCTCAACCACTGTGCCACCAGGGAAGCCCCCATTCTTTTTTTATATTCTTTTCCATTATGGTTTATCACAGGATACTGAGTGTATTTCACTGTGCTGTACAGTAGGACCTTGTTGTTTATCCGTTCTATATATAAAAGCTTATGTCTGCTAATCCCAACCTCCCACTCCATCCCTCCCCCAACCCCCTCCCCCTCCCCCTTGGCAACCACAACTCCATTCTCTATGTCTGTGAGTCTTTTTCTATTTCATAGATAGGTTCATTTGTGTCATTGTTTAGATTCTGCATATAAGTGATATCATATGGTATTTGTCTTTCTCTTCCTGACTTACTTCACTTAGTATGATCATCTCTAGTTGCATCCATGTTGCTGCAAATGGCATTATTTCCTTCCTTTTTATGGCTGAGTAATATTCCATTGTATATATGTGCCACGTCTTCTTTATCCATTCATCTGTTGATGGACATTTAGGTTGCTTCCATGCCTTGGCTATTGTGAATCATGCTGCTCTGAACATAGAGGTGCACGTATCTTTTTGGATTCGAGTTTTGTCTGGATATATGCCCAGGAATACTCACCTTTTGTAATGCTCCCTGGAACCTTTGGGATCCACACAAAGCCGTCTAGCCACCACCATCTCCACAGAATTAGAAACCTGTTTGCATTTGTTTTTCATTGCTGAATAACAAATCACCACAAGTTTAGTGACTTCTAACAGCACTCATTCATTACCTCCTAGTTCTGTAGGTCAGAAGTCTCGGTGAGGGTGTCCAGATTCTCTGCTCAGGGTCTCACCAGGCTGAAATACAGGTGTTGTTTGGGGCTGTGGTTCTCATGTGGAGCTCAGGGTCTTCTTTCAGGCTCACTGGTTGTTTGTAGAATTCATCTCCTTGTGGTTGTGGGAACGAGGTCTTCTTTTCTTTGTGGGCTGTCAGCCAGGTGCTGGCTTCAGCTCCCAGAAGCCGCCTGCGTTCTTTACCATGGGCCCCCGCCACCTTCAAGCAAGACAGACTGTGGCAAATCCCTCTCATTCTTTGAATTTCTCTGACTTCCACTAGCTGGAGAAAATGCTCCGCTTTTAAAGGGCTCATCAGATTGGGTGATGTCCACCTGGATAATCTGAAAGTCAGCTGGCTTGGGACTTTAACTACATCTGTAAAATCTCTTTACAGGAGTACCCAGGTTAGTGTTTGGATTACCAAGAGACAGGAATCTTTAGAATTGCATACACCATACTGATTATGCATTCATTTTACAAGCATTGCTTGTATGGCAGGCACTGTTGGTCACGGGGGAGATAAAAGTGAATACACCACAGCCTTTCCCTTCCAAGGAGAAAGTGGGAAGGCGGTGGGCAAACATGGGCTTTGGTGGTCAGACACCTGATTCTCTGTAAAGTGCTGTGTATGGAGCGTAACGATCACTCAGTAAAGCCATTATCACCATGTTATATCCATATCATAAAGTCATTATAGTATTATGTTAATTATGTGACAAGTAAGAAAGCAGCACTAAGGGAACACAGAAGGGCTTGCTAGTTACTCTGTTGGCAGAGGGGTGGGGAAAAGTTACCGGAGGAGGAGAAAGTTGTGCTAGGTTTTGAAGTATGAGTAGGAGACTGCCAAGCAGAACAGGTGCAGGGGTGGGAGGAAGCAAGATGGATAGAAATAAAAAGGAGAAGGTGAGTGGGATATCACCTCCTCTGTAAACTTCCCCACCTTTGCCAGCAGAGCACCAAGCAGCCCCTTCTGTATTCCTGTTACACCACGATCATCCTGCTCTTAGGATTCCAACCACGTTGTTGTGATGATTTAAGGTGCACTGTGATTATCTATGGTATTTATTAACATTGATGGTGATGGGTTGAACTAAAACAGAGCCCACAGAAATTGGGAGAAGCAGGATGACTAAAGAGGTGAAGACATCAAAGTGATAGGATTTGGCGATCCACGGGGGCAGAGGCAGTGAGAGAGGGAAATGCTCAAATGCCAGTCCACATCCACCGGTGAATGCATCCAGACGTGGCCTCCGGAGCCAGATGCTGGCCGCTAGATGCTGCTCTCTTCTGGCAAAGGCTGTTTTTTTTCCTTTGGTTAACGAGACACTAAGCATATCATTAAATGCATAACTTGATGCCAGGAGAAGATAGTAAAGATCTGATTGGACCATCTTTTGGGTTCTGATAGTTAGCATTACCTGTCCTGGTTGTGGATTCGGATTCACCGCAGACCTTTAAATGTATACTTCTAATCTCACAGCTTGGATTTGTCTTTCTAGACGAGGGGCCAGCATTTTTTTCTGTAAAAGGCCGGGTAGTAAATATTTCAGGCTTTGCGGGCCTTATAGTCTCTGCTGTTGTAGTGTGAAAGCAGCCACAGACAGGATATACACACGTGCACGTGGCCGTGTACCAAACAACTTGCATCACAAAAGCAGGCAGCAGGCTGGATGTAGCCGGTGGCCTATAATTTAGTGACTCCTTCCCTCAATCCTGCTCTGAGTCTGAGAGACCTTGGATGGAAGTGAATACACGACTTAGACATTTTTTATCACCCATCCAGTTATTAGTACCTGCCCACAAGCACCCAGATAAAGTACTGGAATGATTCATTTGCCAGTTACTTCTGTGCTTTCCTCAAGCAGAAGGGAGAAGGCATTGGTTAAGAGATTGGGCTCAGGGGCCACACACGACAGGATAGAGTCTCCTGCCTCATTACTCACTGGTTGTATGATATTGGGCAAGTCATTGAAACTCTTGGTGCTTGTTTCTTTACAAAATGGAGTGTTAGTACTCATCTTAAAGGTATTTTTCATAATTAAAAAGAAAAAAAAAATACCAGTGAAGCATGTAGCTCTGTGCCTGGCAGAGAGAGCACTTCTGCCAGGATGGAGATGTGCAGACAGCGTTTGGCGCAGTGCCCTGGCTGGAGGTAGGGGAGCAGGTGCTAGGGCCGGGGGCCTTCTGAAAAGTAGATACACGGGGCCGGTGTAAGGAGTGGAAAGTTATTAAACAGGAATCAGTTTCTGATCTCACCAATCTCCTCTCCACGACATCCCTGGCAAGGGGTTGGATATGGACATTTCTTCTTTATTTCAAAAGCATGTCCTGTCATCCCCAAGAGGAAGGAGACAGAAGGGACACCTCCTGTGTGCCTTCATTCAGCTGAGCTCGAGAGGTCACTGAGCTCAACCTATTTCCCTTGGTCATCTGCTTCAAATGGCTATTTTTAAAAAGTAATGGAAACAGAGGCATGAAGGCAGAGGCTCAGATAGTCCGTCTCTAAATTACGGGGAGAAAAAAAGGTCCATCTTGACTAGTTACTCAGCTGAGCCATGTTCAGAGAGAGAGGCTCACTTGGTATCGGGCATCACGGTTCTCAGACTGGGGTAAATAGCTCCGGCCAGATGCAACGGCTGCACTGATGAGGCCACTTCATCCGAGATGCTGTGTCTGGGTGGCAAAGCATTCCATTTTGACCAGCTGCAAATCGCTCAGCGCTTCCCTGGCAGAGTAGGAGTGAGTCATGTTAATTGCCCAGCTGCCGGTCACTGTGTTCCAGCCCCGCAGGAGGGGGCGGGCCCTGGACTCCTGTGCTGAGTCTCAGGGTGGGGAACTTGGGGGTTGGACAACAAGCTCCAAGGAAAGCCCAGCACTCTGTAAGCTAGTGTATACTGTTGTAGAATTTGCAGAGCTATGTTTCAAAGAGGGAAGGTTTTACGTTCCTATTATTTTCCATTTAGGTAAGCTATGGGAGTGTAGCGTGGGCACAGTTTGCAAAAGAATGAAGATCAATTCGTTCATTTTTAAAAATCTACTAATTCTTTGGTCCACTCTCTAAGCTTCAGTCTCCATATCTGAAGATGGAGATACTGAATTCCATGTCATGAACTGTGAGAATTTGATGAGCAGGCCATGTTTTGCATCTAGTTCAGATACAGCAGGACTCAAGATGTCACCTGTAGTGATGCTGCCGCTGCTATGATGACGATGATGGTGGTGGTGGTGGTAGAGATGGTGATGATTTCTTCTGGAAACACTCCACTTCACTTCTAGGCGCCATACTCTCCTCAGTGTCCGCCTACTTTGCAGGTTGGTCCTGCTTAGTGTCCTTTGCTGGTTCTTCCTTTCCGCTTAAGTCTTAAGTTATTGTTGTGTGCAGAACTCAGGCCTTAGCCCTCTTCCCGTCCCTGTCTACCATCTTTCCATAGATGATCTCTTCCAAGCCCATGCCCTTTATATACACAGACGCTAAGAACGCGTAAATTTCAATCTCCAGTCCTTCTCCTGAACAGGAATGATTAGTCTTCTCCATCTTCCTCATCTCAGGAAATGGCACCACTGTCCCCACTGCTGTTCAAACCAGAGGCCAGGTCGACAGTGCTGACTTATCTCTTTCCCTCACCTTCACCTCCAGTCCATCAAATCCAATCATCCCCCATAGTCAGTGGTAACGTTCTAGATACTAGATATTAGCATCGCGTTTCCTTGCTTCTTCTCTTGACCTTGTACAACCCACGTCCACACAATAGGCAGAGGGACCGTTTAAAACTGTAAGTAGGATCACGTTGTTCCTCACCCCACTTAAAGTCTGTCACACTTAGAAAATAAAATCCAGACGCCTTGCCGAGGTCAGCCTGATCTGGCTCACCTTTAACCTCATCTGGTACCACCTTTACTGCCATGGCTCTGCTGCAGCCTCACTGGCTTTGTTGCAGTTCCAAGAACACACCGAAGTCTTTCCCACCTTAGGACATTTGCAGTTGTTCCCTCTGCCTGGAACTTACTTCCCTGAAATTGTCCCAAACCTCCCTCCAGGTACCCTTCAGGTTTCTGCTCAGACATCATCTCCTCAGGTACACCTCTTCAATTATTGTCTCTGTTCTCCATCTCTCTCATCTTACCTTGTTTTTTTCATAACATTTATCAAAATCTCATGTGATCTTTAGATAATCATACACTTATTGATTTGGTTTCTGCTCAGACATCATCTCCTCAGGTACACCTCTTCAATTATTGTCTCTGTTCTCCATCTCTCTCATCTTACCTTGTTTTTTTCATAACATTTATCAAAATCTCATGTGATCTTTAGATAATCATACACTTATTGATTTGGTTATTCATTATTACCTGTCTCCTTCCACTAAAATGGAAGTTCAGAGAGGGAAGGGGTCTTTGTCATCCACTGCTATATCCCTGGCACCTAGCAGAGTGCCTGGCACATAGTAGGTGCTCATTGAACATAGGCTGACTAAATGAATGATTACACAATGTTTATTGAGTACTGACCACCTACCAAGCCTGATGAGAAATACTTAAAAAGTTTCTTCTTAAGAAAATCAGTTTAATGGAATGAATGTGACCCACACAGAAGCAACTGTGATACCTGGACTGGGTGAACAGCACGGGAAATCACTGATTAAGTGCTACGAAAGTGCACAGGTGGGGAAAGCCATGCCCAACTGGGAAAAATCTGGAAAGGTGGGCTGAAAGAGGAGCCATATGCCTGGGATGTGCAGGGTGGGCAGGCTTTGAGCACTCTGAAATAGAAAGAAAGGTATTTCCTGGAGCAGGGACAGCTTGTGCTAGGGTGTGGAGATGGGACCAGAACATGCCCAAAGCACATTAACTGCTCAGCAGCCCCTGTTCCCTGAGTGCCAGCTTGGAACTGGATACTGCATAAAAAACTTGACATTCATTCTTCTAATCCCCATCGCTTTCTTCAGGCCACGTAGGCATATCCCACCCCCCTTCCGATAAATGAGGAATCTGAGGGTCAGAGAGATGAAATAATTAAGCTCACAAAGCAAGTGATGGAGCTTGTATGTGAACCCAGGTCCATCGAATTCCAGTGGTGTGATTTCATTGTGCTGAAAGGGGGTCCAGCCTGAACCAGGACCAACTCTCTCAAGGTTGACCTTGTCAGGTCCCAAGCACCACTTACCCACAGTTCCTAGACACAAAGGAGTGGTGGCACAACACTTGTATTAAAAATGGGACTTCCTCCACATGCATATTTTGGGGTAAGTTCTTAGAAGAAACCACTCTTTTTATAGCTAGCTGCCTGCTGGCCAGCCCATAATGCTCAAACATATGTTTTCCCTGTATCCAGAGCCCTCCCGAGAGCTCCTACTCTTTGCTGATCCACCAGCTGTTTTCAGAAGTGAGATGGGTTCTAGGGGCCTGGGGCCCTGCCTCAGTGGGCCAGGTGAGGGCCTGAATGGTCATCTGTGGCCTAACCTATCTGGCACTTGAAGTCCTTAGAGCGGGCAGCAGATTTAATTGTGGGATGCTGTGGGCTTTTTAAAAATAGACCCCGACCCATTAGCAAATGGGAGAGAAAATCACAGCGCGTGCTTCTCCTTTAGTTAACGTTTGGTTTGCTCCAGCACATGGCGCGTATTACAAGGAGTTATTTTACTTAAAATAACCAGTTGAAAATCCTCATTTGTCAGGTATTTTTTCACCCTACCCAGTTCCCTGCAGACTCAGACCCTCCCACCCACGTATCCCCAACCAAGCTGGCAGGGCAGCCCTGGAGACAGGGAACAGCCTCCCTTCCTTCCCTCACCCCAAACCTTCCCAATCATTTCATCAAAGGAACACTCAGTTCTGAGACATTGAAGACAATTATGAAGTAGGAGTTCAGAAGCTGTACTGACCTCCTGTTCCACCCCTTCTGTTCATTAATGGTGATTTGAGGCAAGTTATCTCATATTCCTGAGCCTCAGTTTCACCTATCTGTGAAACGGGGATAATAACAGGACCAACCTAAAAGCATTGTTGTGAGGATGAGCTGTAATATGCTTCACTGGCCACTTGGACCAGAGGAGATACCTGGTACAAACAGCTACTACGATTCTGAAATGAAAGATGCTGTGGCAAGAGGTTTTCAATTGCTGTTTCAGTTGTGAAAACCCAGGTTATAAAACAGGCTATACTGTATGGCCACATTTGAAAACTCAACTTTGGCGGAGATGAGTGGAAGTACTACAAGAGTCAGCTAGGTGGCTGGATTATGGGCTGTCTTTTTTTCCTACCTTCTTCCTTCTCTTTTCTGATTTTCTAAATGAATACCTATAATAGTTACAACACATAGAAAACCTAGAATATAGTAGTTAAAATTATGGACTATGGGATCATCCAACCTGGGCTCCAATCCCAACTTCTTCTCTTACTGTGTGACCTTGGGACAGTGCCTTAGTCCCTCTGAGTTTCAGCTCACTCATCTGTAAAACGGAGATAATAGCAATACCTCCTCCTGTCGGCCATTGAATACTGTTGTTAATCTTTCCTCACTAATTTGGTGGGCGGCAGGGGGTCAGGAGGAGGGACGGAAGGGACTGATGTAGATAGGGAGGTGAGGGACAGTCTCTCTGGGCAGGTGACATTTAAGCGGAGAGCTGAGGGTTGAGAATGATCCAGATTGTGTGAAGAACCTGATGGAGCAGCGTTCTAGACAGAGGAGATGGAAAGAGCAAAGGTTTGAAGGCAGGAAAGGCTTCGTGTGTTCAAGGTAATTGGAAGCCATAGGATGAGTCTGGAGAGCGAGGAAAGGACTAGATCAAGCAGAGCTTCTGAAGCCAGGGCATGGACTCTGTATTTAACGATTAAAAGTCCAGCTACTAGTGTCACCTCCTCCAAGAGGCCTTCCAGACTGCTGCTTCCTCCCCTCACTTCTCATTTCTTTGCACTCTTCTGTTTTCCCCTTCACAGTACCACTCCTTCTTCTGCTCTTTTGCACTGTTAGCACTGCATTATATTATTAAATCATTATTAAATTATATAATATTAAATCATTATGGGTTTTTAGACTTCTTCATAATTCTCTAGAACCCAACATAGCCTCAACATTTGTTGAGTGAACTTGAAACTCCTATGTAGGCATTTGGAATGCCTTCCTCTGAGCTACCTATAGAAGAAGATATTTCTTAAGCTAATTAATAGCAGAATCATGATTGTGTGAGGAATCATTTATTCTATGACGTCACAAACTGATGTCAAAACTTTAGGAGCACCCATTTTTGAGAAACTGATATCCTGGATATATCCATAACTCTTACATAGTCATAAAATCATGTTTCCTCAGAATCTTCGCTCTGCAAAGTGGTGGTCATAGAGCAAATTGTTGCCTAAAGTTATAATAATAAAACCGTGTTTCTTTAAAAATATTGTAAAAGACCGATCACAAATTTAGACCAAACTGTAAGGTAATACATGGGTATTGTTTTAAACTCATAAGTTTGTGGTAATTTGTTACACAGCAATAGAAAACTGAAGTATGACTGGAAATCACTATGCAGTGATTTAAACCATCCATTTAAACCAGGTTCCTTTAAACCATCTGTCTCTTGTCTGCCGTTTGAGGATGGCTACAATAAATTCCTACCCCAACATCTGTTCTAGCCTAGTCCTCTGCTTTTCCCCTTTATGTTCTCTGATTGAAGTCAGTGGTTAAGAGTAAAGGCTCTAGCGTGAGCCTGGTTGGGAGCAAAAGCCATTCTGCCGAGAACTAGGTGGTGACCTTGAACAAGTTTCCGAACCACACGGAGCCTCAGTTCCTCCCCTACAAAATGGGATGTGGTTGGCAGAAAATCAGCCCCCCAAACACACTGTGCCCCAATCCCTAGATCCTGTGAATGTGTCCCATCCTATGGTGAAAAAGACTTTTCCGATAGAATTAAGGTTAGGGACCTTAAAGCAGGGTGATTATCCAGGTGGACTCAGTGTAATCACATTGGTCCTTCAAAGAGGAAGAGAGTTCCTCAGAGATGAGATGAGGCAGAGAATAGCTAGGAGAGGTTTAAAGTGTGTAAGAGGCTTCATCCTCCATTTTTGGCTTTGAAGATAGGGAAGGAGGACCATGAACCAAGGAATGAGGAAGCTGGGAAGAGCCCTGAGCTGAAAGCCAGCAAGGACCGCAGTCCTACAACCAGAGGAATTTAAAATTGCCAACAACCTCATGGAACAAGGAAATGGATTTTGCCTTAGAGCCCTCTGAGAGGAACAGAGCCCAGCTGCCACCTTTATTTTAGCGCGGTGAGACTTGTACTGGACTTTTGACCTACAGAACTGTAAGATGACAAATGTGTGTTATTTTAAGCTGCTAAGTTTTGTTACAGCAGCAATAGAAAATGAATACAGGGATGCTGTGAAGAATAAATACATGTATATCATGTAGGACAGATACGGGCATGTAGGAAGTGCCTAATCCGTGCTATTTTTTCTCACTGTTATTTTTATAAGTCATTCACTGCTTGGCCACACTCATCTTCCCTGTCCAGTCTGAGTGCTTTCATTTGTGCATACCTCTTATCTTCTTCTTACTTCTCTACGTATGACCCCAGATATATTTTCCAACTTCGAAATCCATCTCAGATGACATTTTCTCCAAGATTTTCCCAACCCCTTCAGTCAGGTGCAGTCTCTTCCGATGCAGCACCTTTTCTTTTGTCCCTTTGCTAGCTATTATGTTTGTTTAAACCCTAGGTTGTATGAAGGGTTTTCTCTCGTTATTAAATTCTGTACGCTATGGTGTGTTATGCTGTGATCACAAAAGATCCCCAAATCTTTTCTTTGAACAACAGGTGTATTTCTCTTTTGTGAAATTTTATTTTATTATGGCAAGAATTTTATTTTATCATGGCAAGAATAAAATTTTTATTTTATTATTTTATTATCTCAATATGAAATCTACCCTCCTAACAAATTTGTAAATATACAATACAGTAACCCATAGGTGCAATGTTGTGAAACGGGTCTCTAGAACCTACTTGTCTTGCTTAACTGAAACTTTATGCCCATTGACTAGCAACTCCCCATTCCCCCCTCCCCCACCCACTCCCTGACAACTACTATAGCACTCTGATTCTTTGTATTGGATTATTTTTAGACCCCTCATATAGTTGGAATTATGCAACATTTGCCCTTCTGTGGCTAGCTTATTTCACTTAGCATAATATCTTCAAGGTTCATCCGTGTTGTCACATACGGCAGAATTTCCTTTTTGAAGGTTGAATAATATTCCATTATGTGTATATACTACATCTTCTGTATTCATTCATCCACTGATGGACATTTAGATTGTTCCATATCTTGGCTATTGTGAATACTGCTGCAGTGAACATATCTCTTTCTAGATCTTGATTTCAGTTCTTTTGGATAAATACCCCAAAGTCAGATTGCTGGATCATATGGTAGTTCTATGTTTAAGTTTTTGAGGAACCTCCATACGATTTTCCATGGTGGCTACACCCATTTTGCATTCCCATCAGCAGTGAAGAAGCCTTCTAATTTTTCTACATCATTGCCAACACTTTTTGTCTTTTCAGGTATATTTGTTGCTCATGCCACATGTGTATAAGGCAGGTTGATTGGGGGCTGTTTTCCCCTCAACCCTCCCTCTGGAGCCAAGACTGACATAGCAGCTGTCATCTGGAACATCCCCAGTTGCCTGCCGGCTCTTAAGGTTTCTTCGCAGTAGTGGCACATACCACTTCCGTTCATATTTCATTGGCCAGAAGAAATAAAATGGTAGCACCTAGCATCAATATGGAAAGGGATGAGCAATCCTACCCTGTACGCAAGAGGAAGAGAGCTGGGCATATCTACTGGACAGCATTCATGGCAACCATGAGTTCTTACCCAGAACCGTTTCCCAAGAAGAAGTTTTCATCACTGTTCCCATTTTACGGATAAAGAGCTTGAGACTCAGTGATTGGTCATATATTTTCTAAGTGATAGGATTGGAATTAGGACCCAACTGCCCTTCCATCCTTCTTTCATCTCTGCTGCAATTCTATCACATGCTGTGATGTACCTGACACTGTGCCAAGGATGCAGCAGAGAACAAGCTCTCCTCCCTCCCTGCTCTCATGTTCTCCTTCCAGGCCTCCTCTCTCTGCCTCATGTGCTGCCTGTTTTTAGAGTTGTCCTCCTCTACCTCTGCACAACTAGATCACAAGCAACTGGAGGTAAGGGGTAGGATCTTCAGCTTTGATTCCTTTGTCGTCCCTAACGTATGAGGCACTCAACAGATGTTCCTTGGATTAAACATGGAATTGAAAACAAAATTCACTTTAGATGGCAACCATTTGTTCTCTGCTTATATCCCCCGACATGTGTTCCCCAAACTAGTGTGTTAATAGGGATTTACATGTGCTTTCCTAGTTTATTATAGAGAATTTAGCTCTCCATCAGCATATATTTGAAAAAGAGATTAATAAGATCATCAACAATATACCTCATAAGTCACTCTGAAAATTGCCAGAGTAGTTTCATAGTCTCTCTGTTTCCTTCCAAGAGATTCCACTTCTTCCAGTGATTTGTACTAAATTGACAGTTCTAATCAGCAGTCGTGAAAATGTAAGCTTTTAAAGCTATGGCTGATAAGAAAAGAATTTTCCAGAGATGTGATAAAACTTCTTTCCATAAGGGATGTCTTGTGTCTTTCTGGTTGGGTTTACGTGAGGAAGGGAAGCCTATGGGACGGGCGTGTGTCTTAGGTACCTGTCTGGCCTCCAGGGTCTGAGCAGGTCACTTGTCATTGACTGCCTGTGTGCTCTTGACCCGGTGGGAATGTCAGGGAAGAGCCTGCAATTATTGTATGTCTCACAGCTCTGGGTCCTGACCTAACCTAGAAGCTCAACCCTGGCCCAGACTGGGAGCCCAGTTTGTCCTCAGTCTGTAGGGATTTAAGGAGTTAATGTTGAATCAGCTTTGATGCTGTCACTCTTGCAATATTTATTCAACAGATTTTTATCAAGTCCCTTCTGTGTGCTGTATCTTGTGCTGACGATACTTCCTTTCCAGGCTTACCAGGGGAAGGACCTGAAGCAGAGACCTAAAGAACTGGCTTACCGGGGAAAGCTGTGTTGCAGGGAAGGTTGTTATGGGCACAGAAAAAAATAAGAATCAAAGATGTGGGAGTGAAAGGGTTAATTCTCCCCCCCCCCCCCCCCAGTGGAGGAATGACAGAGGGATACAGTAGAAACCTTAGTGGGGAGGGTGCAGAGTGATGGCAAACGAGGCTGAGGAAGAGGCCACGCAGGGTCCTGGGGTACTGGAGAAAGTCTGTGGCAGAAAGGCAATGAGGGATGGAAAGCAGAAGGTAGCATGAGTCGATGCACATGTTTGGTGAAATCACTCTACCACGTAGACTGAAGAATGAACTGGGAGCCATGTGGCAACAAGAATGGAGGCATGGAGATGAGAAAGCAGTATTGCAGGAGCCAGATCAGGGTTGATGAGTACTTGGACCATGTGGTAGCAGCAAGGGTGGAGAAACAGTGAGTAGATTTAAGTAGGTTTAGGAGGTAGAATTTCTCCTGGAAGATTGACTGGACATAGAGGGTGAAGGAGAGGGCTCACTAGTTTTCTGAGGGCTCCATTTTTTGAGTGACTCTTTTGTGCCAGGCATTCTATAAGATGTCTATATTTATTCCTCATTACATGCTATGAAGGAAGATTTAGGTCCATCATAGGCATGCGGAAACTGAAGCTTGGTGAGGTTAGGTGTCTTCTCATCAACACACAGCTAGTCTGAGTCCACAGTTTACTCTTAAGCCCTAGGCTATCCTGTCTCCCTACCCTTACCTCCCAGGATTCTGGTTGGAGCATCTCAGAAGAGAATGGAAATGTACTCTGACACGGGGGGCATTAGGAAGAGCAAATATTCCAGTAGGATCTTTCCTGCAACTGCTGCTGTAGAACCAGCTACCACACCACCCTGGATAATGACATCTACGTCTTTACATTTCCGTACCTTTAGAAATGTCCACTGTTTCCTCCTTCTCATCTATCTGGATGGGTGCTCAGCCAGAGTCCCTGTTACTCAGGCACTATTCCTGGGAATCTGGAACTGACCGTCACTACTCTTCCTGTCTCTCAGCCCCTGTACCCTGGTGGGGATGGGGGCCTCTGTGTATTTTCTTTTAGCTTCTTAACAATTAACATTTAGTATTGAAAATCTTCCTGGGAAAGAGAAATGGGGTGGAACTCAGGGGGGAGAAAAATGCTTTAGCTAACGAAGAGGGAGAGATAATTGGTATATTAGAGCAGTTGACTGGGGAGCAGATGTGAGAACCATGGAAAAGGTACCTACTTCATTTCCAGTCTGTTTCCCCATCTGTACCTAAAACACAAGAGAGGGGATAATGCTTGCCTGCCTCATGGTGGTTGTAAAGATCAAATATAATAGCAGATGACTGTGCTTCAAAAATCAAAACATTCCTTACACGTGAGAGGACAGAAAGTTTTGATATCATGAGTTAGAATCAGAGACAGAAGTGCTAGAAGGTGCCTTGGGGATCATCAGTGTGGTCCTGATTACTTTACAGGTGAGGAAAGCCAGGCTGAGGCTCAGAGAGATTAAATGACTTTTCTCAAAGTCGCCTTCCAAATTAATGTTGAAGCTAGGTTTAGAAGGCAAATCCCTGGCCTCAGGCTGAGGGTTCTTTCTACTGTATTGCTTTGGAAGGATAACACAGTAATTGACCCGGTGGGTTTTGCAACCAGACTGGGGTTTGACCTCCAGCTTTGCCATTTATTCATTGTGTGATCTTGGGCAATCTCTGTAAGCTTTTTGAGCCTCACATTTTTATCTGTAAAAATGGAATAGTTAAAATTGCTAACTCGAAGGGTTATCATAAAGATTAAATGAGATAATGCTTGGAGATACTGGTTAAAAAGTGGTAGTAATTGTTATTATGATTAAGATCATATGTTGTGTGTTTGCCGTATGTCGCCACTCCTACCGTCCAATTGAAGATTGACCTACTCTAGCCTTCAGAGGTTTCCAACCCAACCCAGTACACCCTGGACCTTATTAATTCGGTCTCTTATATATTTTACTGATAGAGCCAAAGAGAAGACCACTTTCTAATAATCTCCAATACGTGCTCAAGCCTAACCCAAAAGCCTACCCCTAAGATTATTAACTTAGTTCAAAACCTGGTCAAGGGGCTATGTATGTACCTTGTTCTTGCCTAGTTGAATATTTTCTGCAAATAACTGAGGAAGGGCGGGGGTGAGAGATTGAGTTTGATTGATGTAGGATTAGAGGGTCCATTCTGTTTTCTCAGGGAAATTCTTATTCAGAGATGTGAAGGGGCTGGAAATTAAGAGAACGCAAAAGGTGTGATCAGATCTTACTCTAGGGAATTGTACTTTACACCATTAAAGATAATCAGGATGAGACTCTCAAAGTTAAAGCACCAGAGATAAATGAAGCTTCTTTGAATCTAGGGAGATGTCATTAAAATGAGTTCTGGGTTCAGCCATCCCCAAACCCCAGAGGTCATACGCAAGGCTAGAGGCTGAGTCTGTCTTCTTGATAAACTGGAACCATAAATCACTATCATATGGATTCATCACATCTCGATGATATGAAAAAGGCTCTTGCCTCTGCCCAGATTCTCTGTCCAACTTCAGTCTATATAAATTTTAATCAAAGGTTTCACTTGGCTTCCTGCTTCTTCTCTCATGGAAACGACTGCAGAGGGGCATAACATACCAGCATATACAAATGCATTTCTGATTAGAAGACACAGAAGCTTGAGGTCAGACTTTTTGCCGAAAGAATTGAACAAATAACCTTTACATTATAGGCCTGTTCCACTTTCCTAAACACAGTGAGTTCCATTAGCTCATAGTTTTTGCCACAGCCCGGGGTCCAGTTTCCTGTTCCCTCCTTATTTGATCTCGTGGCAACCTTTGACGTAGGTGTTTACGCCGTCCTCTTTGACATATACTCCCTTCACTTGGTTTCTAGGACACCAGACTTCTTTGGTTTTCCTTCTCTCTCACTGGCTGCTCCTTCTTAGTCCCTTTTCATGGCTCTTCATGACCTCTGAATGCTCGAGGGTCCAGGGCTTGGAACTCTCCTCCTTACTGTCTAGGCTCATCCCCAAGGTAACCTCGTCCAGTCCCATGGGTTTACAGACTGCATGTTCATGATTCCTAAAATGTTGAAGTCTAGTCTGGACCTTCTCCCTCACCTCCAGGGTCATGAGCCTGCTCTGTATTTCCTCTTGGACGTCTAACAAACATCTCAGACCTAACATGTTCCAAATTGAACCCTTGATTTCTCTCCATTCCACACCTGTTCCTCCACAAATGTTCCCTCTCTCAATAAATGTCATCACTATTCTTTCAGTTACTGAGACTTGAAACATTAACCGCTCTCTATCCGTCACACCCGGTCTCCAATGCATCAGAAATCTCATTGGTTCCACCTTCAAAATACAGTCTGGGTCAGACACCGCTTCTCACCAACTCCACGACTATCACCCTACTCCAGACCCATCATTTCTTGCCTAAACGAATACAGTATCCTCCTATCTGGTCTCCCTTCTTTAAATCTGTAATATTATAATATTATATTCTTCATACAACAGCTTGCAGGGTTTGTTTCTCAACCCCCAAACTATTAATATTTTGGGGTCAGATAATTATTTGTGGTGGGAGGATGTCCTGTCCATTGCAGGGTGTTTAGACTGGCGACGTTAGATTCCGGTGACCCCCTCTCCCAGTTTTGCCCACCAAAAATATCTCCAGACCTTGCCAAATGTCTCCTTGGGGGCAAAATCACCCCTGACCGAGAACCAGCGAGTTAGAGAGATCCTTTAAAAATGTAAATCAGATCAAATCATTTTCCTGTTCTAACATTCCCCTGGTGGTTGCCAGGGGCTGGGAGGAGGGGGAAATGGAGAGTTACTAATCAACTGGCATGAGGTTCCAGTTAAGTGAGATGTGTAAGCTCCGGGGAGTTACTATGGAACACTGTACCTACAGTCAACAATAACGTATTGTACACTCAAAAATTTCTTAAGAGGGTAGATCTCGTGTTAAGTGTTCTTATCACAAAAAATAAAAAAGACCCAAGTTCCTGACAATAGCTTACAAGGCATGTGCTGTCCTTCCTGCCTGAAACACTCTTTTCCTGACTTTTTCCTTGAGTAATGTCTACTCATTCTTCCAGTCCTAGCCTAAATTTAGCTTCCTCTAGAAAGCCTTCCATGGCCTATCCTTTAATCTGGGTTTAGGTCACTGCTCTGTGCTCCCGTAACATCCTGCTCTTCCTCTGACATAGTGCACATCACACTGCATTGCGGAGGCTTGGTCACTAGACTGTGAATTCCTTGGGGGCAGGACTGTGCCTCACTAGCACTGTATCCCTCCCTTATGCATAACATAGGGTCTGGAACAGTACATTTAAATAACAACATGGTGGACTGATTGGGGTTGCAGACTGAGCCTGTCCTGCACTACAGATAGGGATAACGTGTCCACCCTGGTTGAGACCTTGGAAGCAGATACAACTATGAAGGTAGATACTACCTTACCTTAGCAATTTCCTTCCTTCCTCCCTCCCTCCCTCCCTCCCTCCCTCCCCCCTTCCTTCCTTCCTTCCTTCCTTCCTTCCTTCCTTCCTTCCTTCCTTTCTTTCTTTTCTTTGTTTTTTCTTTCTTTTCTTCCTTTCTTTCTTTTTCTTCCTCCCTTCCTTCCTTCCTTCTTCCTTCCTCCCTCCCTCCCTCTCTCTCTCTCCCTCCCTCCCTCCCTCCTTCCCTCCCTCCCTTCCTTCTTTCATAATTTGGTAGTTACACAATTACTAAGGTGAAACACTATGGCAGTCTCTGTTCTTAGAGAAATCCTTGGTGAGGGAAACCCCTCATTCAGCAAATACTATCTGAGCATGTGCTTTTAGCCGGACACTGGGCTGGATGCCAGACATCTGCTGGTAGATAGGAAGTTACATACACAGGAATTGTGAAGCTTACATTCCAGCATGGGTGAAGGTCACTTAGTGTATAATAATTTAATGTTACTTAATCCCTACTGTGAACATCAGAGAAAGTGGGGCAGGGGAGGGAAACATGCAGGTAGAACTGCAAAGCAAATGTCCTGAGCTAACAAGGCAATGCATGGTACATTTCAGGAACCAAAGGGAGGCTGGTAGGGCTGTAACAGAGAGAGGGAGGGAGAGAGAGAGAAGTGCTCTGAATTGAGGCTGGAGACACAGGCAGGAGCCAGAACAGATTGGGCCCTTCACCTTCTCTCCACGCCACCCCACGATCCCAGAAATTATCTCCGTTGGCTTCACTTTTAGGTCACACACGCCATATTTATTCCTTCTTTAGAACTGTGAGCTTGGCACGCTCCTCACTTGAGCCAACTTTTCCTTCCCCCACCACTGACATCCTGTTCATTCTTCAATGCCAAGTTCAGGCCCTTCCTCCACCATGAAGAACAAGAACTCAAAGAGTGACCACCAATAAGGAGCAGAAAAGGGCACAGATAGGAGTGGAAATAGTAAACAGTTCAGCTGAAATGGGACAAAAGATGCCTTTCTATGGAGTTCAGGTCAGAATATGGCCGATCTTGGTATTTCTAAGTGACTTATAAAGGAGACAATATAGTGGTCAGTTAAGTAGACACACTTTGGAGTTAGTCAGACCTGACTTAAAATCTGGGCTCCCTACCCCTAGTTTATTAGCTTTGTGACCTAAGAAAGCTCCCTCACCTTTTTGAATCTCAGTTGTTTGTTTCTAAAGCAGGGGTAATGATACCTACCTCCTAGGTATAGGGTTGTTACAGATTAACACAGTGTTATTAAGAATTTAAATAGATAATGCATGCAAAAGCACAGTGCCATGCTTTACTGTGCTTAACAGTGCCACGTGCATGGTATTAAACAAATGTTATCACTGTTACTATTATCATCCTCATCCTTCCTCATTTTTCCTTAGCTAAATTGGAAGTTCATTAAGTGAGATAACATGTAAATTCTAGAACACAGTCTACCTCATGGTAAATTTTCAATAAATGCAGGGTCTCCCTTTTCCTCCTGTCTCTTTTATGAAGGAGAACCATGCCTCTCAATGCTTCTGTAGGCACTTAGTGAGCCCTCAGTAAACATTGGTTGACTATTGAATAAATATTGTTCTTCCCTGCAACTATCTAGCACTTTGTTACGTACATCATTGAGGGCTGATGATATTCATTACTAGAGAATCTTTGCATATTTATTTTTTCAAACGTAGGATGGGACCAGGAAGAAAATCTGGGGCCAAATTTATGAAAAATACCAAAGATAAGGAAGATCTCAATGGTTGGAAAAAAGACTTAAATGGCAACTGTTTTTCTTCTCTCATTCAACTGTTAAAAAAATACCAACAAAATTATAGGGAAATGGACCTAATTTCACTCCAGTTGTTCCCTGGGGAGGGTGAACCAAGGGGCGTAATGACCAAGCACTGTGGTAGTGTGAAGGAGACTGAGGTCATCATGGGATCATCAGGTTTTTTAAAAAAATATTTCATTTGCTAAGGAGAAGTAACTCTTCTTGAGCCTTTAAAAGTAACTCAGGTCGCCTTCATTCACTTTATTTCCCCTGAGAGAGGTGATCTGGCAAAGGGAGCTGCTGTAAAACGTCCACCTCTTCAGATGCTGATGGACCCCTTAATATAGGTATTGTCTGAGTTGAGACACTGAGGCCCATGAAAACTGAGATGGGTACAACAGAGATGATGGACGCCTTTATCAGAGTAGATTGATTTAAATGCCGTACTCTCCTGATGCAGTTAGATCAGAATTTAATTAGCCTAACTTGATTGTTCATTCTAGGAATGGCTCTATCTCAGAGTAAAGTGTGTTTGTATTATCACTTCATTTTAATTGACATTTACAGAAAATGAATAATTCGGTGTCATATGAATAAATGGTTGCTCGTTATCCTGTAATGAAGTGGCAGTAGCCAGTCTAGGGAACACGATAAGATATATAATTTCTACAGTAATTCACATGGTATATGTCAGTGGCTTGCAAATAGTGCTCCGCTAAGTTTCATTGGTCTGCCAAAAGTACAACAGTGATCCTGGCAAATTCAGATTACAGGGCCAAGTTAGGCCCACTTGCTGGTAACTGTCCATGGTCTTGGTGTCTGTAACTGTCTACAGGGTCTACTGACTTGAGTCCTGTGGTGTGGATTCCTTTGGCTTCTGCTTTAGATTACTCACACTCTGTGTGGCATGCCACAATCAAGGCACTCCTGCGTATATTTCTCTTTTCTTATCGGGGACCTTAACGACACTGCTGGACTTTCATGAGTGCCATATACAGACATAGAACATTACAGAATGACTGCCATGCACCAAGTCCCTCTGCTGGAAATAGAGATATAGAGACGAGTGAAAATTGGGCTCTGCTCTTGGGGAGCTTACATTCTAGTTGAGGAAAAGAGAAGAATTGTAGAATCACAGATAATGTCCTGAGAATTAACAGAAATATGTGAAAAATACATGCGAGTTCTGAGGTAAGAGCTACGGATTGTCCTAGCAAGTGGAGTGGACGAGATCAGGAGAGACTTTCCTGAGAAAGTGATATTTGAGCTGGGTTGTGGAGAATGAGTCCACTAGCCTGAGAAGGGGCGGGGTGCATTCTCCAGACAGAGGGACAGCAAGGTGAAAATTCAAACAGGGTCCAGGAGTTTGGAATGGAACAGAACATAAGAGAGGCCACAATATAGGGGGGAGGGGCGTGAGAGAGAGAGAGAGGGAGAGGGAGGGGGGGGAGAGATAGAGGGAGGGAGAGAGGGAGAGAGGGAGGAAGAGGAACAGACACATACACACAGAGATACAAATATGGATACAGACAAGGATAGGAAAGGAGGGGCCAGATTTTAAAGGGCTTTGAAGGCCACATTAATAGGCTTAGGCTTTATCCTAAAGTGATGGGGAAGAATTACTAGAGTCTGGTCAAGGTGATTAAAGGGCTATATATATATATTTTTTTTTTTTTTTTTTTTGCGGTACGCGGGCCTCTCACTGTTGTGGCCTCTCCCGTTGCGGAGCACAGGCTCCGGACATGCAGGCTCAGTGGCTATGGCTCACGGGCCCAGCCGCTTCACGGCATGTGAGATCTTCCTGGACCAGGGCACGAACCCCGTGTCCCCTGCATCGGCTGGCAGACTCTCAACCACTGCGCCACCAGGGAAGCCCAAAGGTCTATATTTCAAGTGTGCAGAGCAAACTGTAGGGAGAGAGCCGGGAAGCAAGGAGACCTTGTCACTTGGACCTTGTTTCTGGGCACATACGACCTCATGACTGACAAAGCCCTATGTGCTAGTTACCTGAGTTCTAAACCTTCATGTGAATACAGCTAGTCACAGTGCTCTGCTGACTTGGCTGAGTCAGAGCCATTGCCATCTGACATAAAGGAAGAGAACTGATTATACCATTGAAATAAGGACGGTATTCATCAGTTCGTCCTCCTTCCTGACTGCCTGGAAGCTAGTCTGGGACCTTTTAATCTTCTCTTTGGATTAATGCAACAGTATGCTGCCTGCTCCTTTTCTGCCCAGGTTGTCCATTGCTATCAGATTAAGCGTTTCAGAGGAAAACTTTCAGCCCATAACTCTCCTGTTTATACGTTTTCTGATCTGTTCTTTATTTCTCACATAGTATCCAGTCCTTCGCCTGGTTTTCAAAACCCTTTATAATTTAATACTACTCTTGTATCTACTTTACTTCCTATACCCTTGCATCAGGCTTTCTTCATTGGACTGTGATGTTGCCTAGCTTTGTATTTATGCCCATACTAAGAAACTTTTCTCATGTGTATGCATATAAAAATGTACTGATAAATGCAAATCATAAGTACTGTTTATTTAAACATGTATTCATTTACTTCTTCTCTCGCTTGACATTATTCATCAAGGCTCCATGGTAGGTGCTGGAGTTACAGTGGTGGGCAGGACAACGAGGTCTTACGGAGCTCAGAGTCAGCCTAGAGCTTTGTTACTCAAAATGCAGCACCTGGACCAGCAGCACTGGCTTCATGTGGCAGAGAGTTAGAAATGCAAAATCTCAGGTCCCACCCCAGACCTACTGAATTTAAACCTCATTTTAACAATATCCCTAGATAATTTTTATGCACAAAAGAATTTCAAGAAGCAACAGTCTAGGAGACAGGCATTGAAAGAACAACTGTAACAATAGCATATAGATGGCTATGATGCTGGAGGGACAAGGATGAGAGAGAGAGAATGCCCCTTGGTTGAATGTTCAATTATTTAAAGAGTATGTATTTTTTTCACTGAATTAAGAAGTGGTGTGTGTATGTGTGTTTGTGTGTATATGTGTGTATGTAGACACCACGTGTGATTCTCCTTGAGAATCTCTCACTCACCTAGCCCTGTCCTGAGTCCACTGTGGGTGACTAACACATACTTTCGCTAACACTGATTGATTAAATTGCTTACAGAAACACTCAGACCAATTTGAGGATTTTAGACGTTTCAGCAAATGATGGAATTGTTCGATTTTTGCCAGTACAGTTTTGATTTATTGAGTGTTGGGGGTATTGTTTTGCTGCAACAGAAACCAAACGTTGTTTATCCTTTTCAAAGCTACAGTGTTTCACCATGGTTGACATAAACAGGGGTGGAAAATTCACGAGATGAAATGGAACCAGATTTTGCACAGGACAGTTTTTGTGCTGTGCTTCAAGGCTACGATGAGTTCACTCTTTCTGTGACTTATTTGTATTTTAATCATGTATGGAGAGCTGGGTGAGTCACAGCTAGGTCAATACTCCTAGTTTAACTGCCCAACACATCCGCTACTTAATAATACCCTTAGACTCAACTGGTACAAAACATAATACCCGAAAAAAATCCACATTTTTTTAACTTTTTAATCTCTCTATGGTGTGCCAATGCAAGGCCCTGCTTTCTTCACACATTGAGTCGAGACTAAGGGTTAATAAAAGCAACCATATGTTGAGTGCATGACAAATTCGTATCTGTTCCTCATTACCTTCTATCTTGTCTGAAATGCATTAATTTACTTGAAATTTACATTAATTTACTTGAAAGAGGTTTAATCCTTTTCTCTGGTAGTCTCTAAAGTTGTTTTTTTTTTCTTTTCTTGGCGCAGGCCTCTCACGGTTGTGGCCTCTCCCGTTGCGGAACACAGGCTCCGGACGCGCAGGCTCAGTGGCCATGGCTCATGGGCCCAGCCGCTCCGCGGCATGTGGGATCCTCCTGGACCGGGGCACGAACCCGTGTCCCCTGCATCAGCAGGCGGACTCTCAACTGCTGCGCCACCAGGGAAGCCCGTCTCTAGAGTTTTACATGCTCCATGTTTGGATGCTAAAGGATACCTTTTCTACTCATGATTGTCCTGAGTTTTAACTGTCACTTTTAGGTGTTTTGAAACACTGTCCAGAAAATCACCGACAGAGTCTCAGCTATTGATTTGTTCTAGAGCTTTGAGAAAACTCCCAAGCACTGGTGCTTCAACAGAATCATAGCATCTCATGGTTAGAAAAAGACTGCAGATATGGTCTCATAAAAGTTTCTCTTCTATACCACATTCAACGCCTCCAGTGGAACCATCCAACCTCTGTTTCAGCACCCTGAGCAGGCTTCTCCAGACATCCGGTTACTAGTTATCAATATCCTATAAAGCTCTACTAATTAAGATAGTGTGGTATAGGGGCAAGAATAGACAAGTATATCAACAGAAGAGAATAAAGAGTCCAGAAGCAGACCTATGTGCATTGGGTGATTTATGAGAAAGGGGTATGCGGTGGGGAAAAGGATGGACTTCTCAAAAAATCATGCTAGTTCAGCAGGATACCCATGTGCAAAAAAAATTGACCTTGAACATATCTATAGGACACACAGATAAATGTGAAAGGTAACATTTCAGCAGAAATCATAGAAGAATATCTTCATGACTTTGAGGTAGGCAAAGACTTCTTACACAAGGTACAAGGAATGCTAGCTGTAAAGGAAAAACCTTGCTAAGTGGACCACATTAAAATTATGTATTTCTCTTCCTCATCCAACACTGTCAAGAGAGTGAAAAGACAACTCACAGAACAGAAAATATTGATACAACAGACATCTGAAGAACTACGTGTATCAAAGATATAAATAATGCTTGCTGAACAATAAGAAAAACACAACAGAAAAATGAGCAAGAAATTCACAAAGGTACTTAATAAAGGAGGCTGGGGCTTCCCTGGTGGCGCAGTGGTTGAGAGTCCGCCTGCCGATGCAGGGGACACGGGTTCGTGCCCCGGTCCGGGAAGATCCCACATGCTGCGGAGCGGCTGGGCCCGTGAGCCATGGCCGCTGAGCCTGCGTGTCTGGAGCCTGTGCTCCGCAACGGGAGAGGCCACAACAGTGAGAGGCCCGCATACCACAAAAAAAAAAAAAAAAAAAAAGAGGCTGTACAAGTGGCTCATAAACATGAAAAAGGTACTAGTCATCAGGTGAATGCAAATTAAAATGGCAGTGTCTGTGTATAACTGTGTAAACCTGTGTATGTTGCAATACACCCACTTGCTAAAATAAAAAAGGAAGATGGCGAGCAACTGGAGCTCATACATATTATTGATGAGAGTGTAAATTTGTTTTCAGAAAATAGCCTGGCAGAATCTGTGACAGGAAATGATAAATAATGTGGCCTAGGAATTCCTTTCCTAGGTATACACCCAACAGAAATTCAAGTGTGCTCATCAAAAGAGTTCTACAATATTTATAGCAGCGTTATCTATAATGGCCTCACACTGGGAGCAACCAGAATGTTTATCTGCAAAGACAGTCACACTTCTGGATTTATTTATGGATAAATAAACTGGGATAAATCCACAAAATGAAATATTGCCTGACACTGAGAATGAATGGACTACACTTCTATGTGATAGCATAGATGCACCTCACAACATCATATTGAGCAGAAACAGCCAGGCACAAAAGAGTGCACAGTGTATAATTCTGCTTTGAGATTCAAAGACAGCTCAGTTAGTAAAATTAATCTATGACGTCAGAAGTGAAGGCTGACTGAGTGGTCAGTCCTGTATGGAGAAGCCAGCAGGAGGAGGTGCGTGAGGCGCTGGTATTCAGTTTCTTACTTTGACGTCTGATCACACAGGTGTTTTCACTTTATGAAAATTAATTGAGTGGTATAGTTGTGATTGGTGCACTGATTTGTGTGGTATACTTCAACAAAATCAAAAAAAATCAAATCAGTTGTGCTTCAAAGGGGGAAGATATGGGTAAAACCAGATTCTAATCAAAAGCTTCCTTTGCTCATCATGTTATATTAAACTGAAGAGGGAAAAGTCCATTGAGTAAAAAGGACGTTAAGGTTAAAATAAACTATGCATCTTCTCTATATAAGTAGGAAAATTCTTTTTCCCTCTTTGAGTTTTGATGTAGAAGCTACGGTGAAATGTAAGAGCATTGACTTTGTGGGGAAGCCTGATAGACTGACTTCTGGTTTAATGATGTGCTTGCCCTTTCTCCCTCCAGCCACGTGGATAGATGAAGACTGACCTTCTACCAACATCCATCTCTCCCTTTTGGGTCACCGTGGATGGCCCTCAGTGCTCAAGATACACCCGAGCTTTGTAAGTTCATTGCTGCTTGTGTGTTAGTCTCATCTCTCCGATTAGACTGTGAACATCATGTAAGCCAAGACCTGGCATTTCTTATTTCTGTGTATTCTCCACCATACTAAGGAGAGAACGGATCACAGGGGCTCAGTAAATGCTTTCCATTGTAGAACGCCAGATGGTTCAGTCTGTGAAATCTGAGGTCTGAGGAGTTAAGTCACTTGCCCAAGGTCATTGGCACAGTTATGTCTTCTGAGTCCAGCCAAGATCCCTGCATAGCCTTGGTGAGAAGAAACAAGCCATGCGCCTTCCGTTCTGTTCCCTTTGTCCTTAGTACTTCTTAGTGCAGAGATGCAAAGGCACAGCAACTCAATTTTGCTAATTCTGATAGTTTTGCTTGCTGATTCACTGAACAAATACTGCCTAAATGTGGGAACCCTTGGCTTTAGGGAGCAGGAACAATCTGTGTAGTCTTGAAAAGGCAAAGACAGTGAGTGACCTGGCTCAACTCAGTGTGCAGATCTGCAAAATGAGAACACATCGAGCTTTTGTGCACCTTCTATCCCTTTTCATTTACCTCCAGGGATGATGATGAAGTTCAAGGCCTTACAGATCCTGAAAGTTGTTGAAATCTAAACCTCAGCCTTTTGAAAAATTGCTCATTGTTTGTTAAGGATCACTTGAGTTCTTTTCAACAAAAATGCTTCTTCCAAGTCTAGATTATAAAAAGCTCAGTGTTAATTTAACCCACCGTGTGAACTCTCTCAACGTGGGTTTCCTGAAGTATAAAAATGAGGTAATTAGACAAGAAACGACCTGACTTTTAAGGCTCTATTCTGTAGATTCATTTGGGATCTAATCTATAGATTCATTAACGTAAATCATGACTAGCATCTCTTATAGACACAAACTATTAATAAGCACGGACTGCGTGTTAATAAGCACTGTCCAGAAGTGTCATACATATGTGTATGTGTCTCTACTTGTGGGGGGGTGGAGAAAGAGAGGAAGAGAGGGAGGGAGGGAGAGAGAGAGGGAGAGAGAATATGAATGTGAATGACTACATGTCTTTTACTGAGCACTTATTACATGTCAGGTACCATGCTAAGTATTTTAAATTTCTTATCTTCTTTAATCTTTAATTCCAAAAAGTATTAGCTTCACTTTATATATAAGGTGTGGCTGATGGTTTTTTCCAAATTCCACCACCACAACCTCTCCCATTCCATGTGTTCTTCTTACAACGTGATTTTTGACAGTTCTCCTACTGAAAGGTAGACTATATGTTCCTTTCCTTTTGAGATGACTGGGCTGGTGACTCTGGCAGAAGTCACACCATGTGACTTCTCAGGGTAAGTCATGAAAGGTGCTACAGCTTCTGCTGCTTCCTTTTGGTCCCTGGTTCTTGGAACCTGGCCATCACGCCATGAGGAAGCCCAAGCAGAGTGTGGAGAGGGCACGTATAGGTGTTCAGGATGACAGCCTCCACTGCCAGCGGTGTGAGTAAGTGAGCCTTCAGATGATTCCATGCCCCAGCTGTCAAGTCATCCACAGCCTTTTAGTTTTTCCATCTGAGGTCCCAGACATCTTTAAGCAGGGACAAGCCATCCCACTGTGCCCCTTTCCAAGTTTTCTGACCCAGGGAATCTGTGAACATAATAAAAGGGCTGTTGTTTTATGTCACAAGTTCAGGGTGGCTTGTTATGCAGTAACAGAGGCTCTGAGTTGCAAAATTAGTTGCCCAGGGTCACACAGCAAATTAGTGGGGTTTTTTTGTTGTTGTTGTTTGTTTTGTTTTTTTTGTGGTACGTGGGCCTCTCACTGTTGTGGCCTCTCCCGTTGCAGAGCACAGGCCCTGGACGCGCAGGCTCAGCGGCCATGGCTCACGGGCCCAGTCACTCCGCGGCACGTGGGATCTTCCCGGACCGGGGCACGAACCCGTGTCCCCTGCATCGGCAGGTAGACCCTCAACCACTGTGCCACCAGGGAAGCCCGCAAATTAGTGTTAAGAAGTAGAATTATGCCCAGGTCTAACTCCAGAGCTCATGTTCTTAATTACTCTCTTGAAAAAGCCTTGTGTATTTACAAATCCTGCAAAACCAGTGTGTGTCACTCTGCGATACAGAGGAAACCGTCATAATCTGACCACTAAGAAACAAAACCAGGTGCCCAGGAGATCAGGAGGGGACTGGCGGACAGTGTGGCTTGGCAGGAAGAGTCATTGCCCAGGTGATGAGTTTTGCCAGGGAAGCAGGCAGGAGTTCAGATCCAGTTCCTGTCCAGGCTTGAGGTATGAAATAACCCTGGGATGGAGTGAATGATGCTGCCGGTATCCTCGAGTCATAACACTGCACCTGGCAGCCTTCCCCCTTCTCATGGGAACAGCATCCAGGCTTCCCTCTGGCCAGTGCTGGACCAGGAGCACAGCCAGATAAAGAGAGGCATGTCAGTGAGTCTCTGAAAGCTCTTAGCAGAGCATAAATGATTGGTAGGCGGCCAGGGACAAAGCAGAAAGGAAGTACAGTGACAACACAAAAGAAGGAAAGAAAATTAAGATTCTTTTTTTTAACTATATGACTTTCGTAATGAAATATTCAAGTAACGCATGCAATTACTTTTTTATTTTATTTTATTTTTTTTTGCGGTACGCGGGCCTCTCACTGTTGTGGCCTCTCCCGTTGCGGAGCACAGGCTCCGGACGCGCAGGCTCAGCGGCCATGGCTCACGGGCCCAGCTGCTCCACGGCATGTGGGATCTTCCCGGACCGGGGCACGAACCCGTGTCCCCTGCATTGGCAGGCGGACTCTCAACCGCTGCGCCACCAGGGAAGCCTTCCCTTGTATATCTTGGTTCTTGCAAAGTCAGAGGTCTGTACTCAGGTTTCTTACTTTCTCACACCTGTCATAATGCTTAGCACTGTACCTAAGGCAAGGTTTATATCCTAAATGTTAGTCAGTTAAAATGTTTGATTGATTAATCCTCTCTCGGATCTGTAGAAATACATATCTACAGTAACCAGAAACAAAGCAAGATAAACTCCCTCTTCATTCTCTCTCTCCATTCTCAGAGTGGGGACCTACACAGAGAACAGGGCATGAAAGGGGAGATGAATACCACGTGAGTGCCTAGCCAGACTTCCACAGAAGGGAAGTACCTTTCTGCCTGACAGCTTCTTCTGTCTGCTGCTCAGGAGATAAATAACCTGGCAACAGCAGTGGCAGGGACTTCCTGAGTGCCAGAATCCTCTGAATTCCAGAAATTAGACCCTGGCTGACACGGTTCCATCCATGGTGGACCAAGCCTTAACACCAATCAATAAAGGTGCTCCACGGGGAGCAGGGAGTTACTTCCTGGCAGCAACCGAAGAACTGGCCCAACATTGCCCATTTTAGATTCTGTGTTTCTTGGGTGACACTCTAATGCCTATACAACAGGTTATAGGGCCCCCAAAGTCATGGTATTGAATGTATCATTAAACCTTGTGAGCTCCAAACCCGTGGCTAATGAGTCTCTAGGGATGACCTTGATTGACAGGTCCCCTGGCTCAGCATATGCCTGCTTCAGTGCCTTTGCTCACAGTGATTCCCTCACCAGAGATTTCCCTCTTCATTTCTCTTGCTTTTGTAGAAAATCTTATCGCATTTTTCAAGCCACAGTCCAATGCTTCCCAGAGGTCTCTTTTCACTACAACCCACGCTGATATTTCCTTTCTCAGAAAAAAATCTAGCTTCAACTCTACATACCACAGAGTTTAGTCCTCAGTGACACATTCCCCTAGTTCCCTGTGTTCCAAAGAGGCAGCAGGGTGCAGTGAAAAGAGCCTATAATTTGGGACCGGTGGGACGAGAACCCATTATTCCCATTATTATCCAGGCTATGCAGTTCTGAAGATCTTTACGAAGTAGCACAGGCATCCTTGTTCATCCACCTAAACAGCTGCATTGTGTTCCATTGGGTGATGAACCATCACATTTTTCAGTTGATGGTCAGTGGGCTACTTCTAACTTTTTAAAACAGCAGTGAAATGAAAATCCTTATACATACATCTTGCCACATTTGCACAATCATTTCTATAGAATAAATGTGTAACCTCCAGATAGACCATACTTTTAAGGCCGTTTGTAATCCTTTTTGCCTTCCCCCCCCCTCCATTTATGTCTAAAACACTACAGGTAAAAATATGCCCTCTCCAGACTTTAGCTCTGACTGTGGAATCTACCCTATATCCACAGTCACCTCCCAGCTGAAACCAAGAGCTTGGCCTCTCCAAAGCGGCACCAGTTGCATCTCTGCTCTGTCTGTTTCACCATCTGCCTCACCCAGCTGGCCGTGCTGCACACACTCTGGTTGGGGCAGAGCGCACTCCTAGGGGCTTACCTCTTCTTCCCCAGGAGATGGCTTTTAAGGACAAAGATACTGTAAGGAATATTAATGGAAGAAAACCCAAAGCAACAAAGGTCTGCTAAAAAAACGTTAGGGAACCCTACAGAAGAAAAAGGATGCTTTTTACTTCCATGAATTCTCACAATCCACAGGGAGCCCTGAGGGACCTTCAGAAGATTTTTGGTCATGGAAGACAACGGTGTGTCAAAGATAAATCACAAGTCTTTGAATCCAATAGACACAGGTTATAATCGCAGCTCTGCTGGGTAACCATGAACAAGGGGATTAATTGCTCTCAGACTCAGTTTTCTCATCTATAAAATGATATTGACGTCCCTGAGCAGAGGTTGTCACGATGATTAGAGGTAACATCATATGACACTTAAGAGAGTGCCTGATACATAGTCGGTGCAACAAACTAATCAATTATTACTACTGTTTCCCAGCAAAGAGAAGAGTAGAATGTTCCTGAACAGTGGGGTAACTGGCAGCGACAGGGAACTTTGTTCTCTGGTTGGTCTATTTAACTTCCTTTCCTCCAATTCTTCCTGCTTTTCCTCCACATTCATTGAAATACCAGGACTGAGTTGCCCCATGTTACACAGGTAGTTAGTGACAGCCAGAAATTCTCTCTCTTAGGTTGCTTTTTCTTCATTAAGTGCAAAATATGATATGGTCCTTAGAAGGCTACTTGTGAAAGTGCATGTATTCATTCAACAAACGTGTGTTGAGTACTTAGAACACACAACACCCCGTGTCAGATTCTGGATGAGCGGCAGAGATAAGTTTGCCAGTATGTGTTTTGATAAGAAACAGAAATGGGCAATGGTAGCTGAGGATTGAAGATATAAGATGCCCTCGGAGAGATTCAGATGACCATGGCGACAGCAACAACTATGTCAATAGCATTTACCATTTGTGCGTCAGCCAAGGCAGAGCTTTCCACGCATTATGTCATCTAGTACTCAGACTATCCCTTTGAAGTAGGTGTTTTTATTATCTCCATTTTCCAGAAGAAGAAACTGTGGCGCAGAGAAGTTATTTTCCCACGCTTACATAGCCAGTAAGTGGCAGAGCTGGGATTCAGCTGCAGGCAGGCCTATTCCCGAGTTCAAGCTATAACTATTACTGCAAAGCATAGCTTCCGGGGAGTAATTGGACTTGGGAGGGAAGCAGTGGGAAGGCAGTATTTGCAAAAGGGACGGTCACTGAGGGGGAAAGATGAGGGAGGGTGCTCCAAATAGAGGGAATGACCAGGCTATAAAGGCAGCCTGGGGCTGGGGAAACAGAATGCAGCACAATCTGGCTTGGCTAGAGCCTTGGCTGGACCTGGGAATCCAAGGGACGCTAGCCGTAGATGGGAGCTGGGGACGTACCAGGAACCATCTTGCTCCCATTTTGAAGAGGGGAAAGTGGGACAGAGAGGGGAAGTGACTCACGCAGCGGGCTAGCAGACTGAGACTGAGCTTCCTTCTAAGATCTTTTACCACCCCCTCCCACCCTGTGGGCCCGCTGCCTGTGACACAGCGGCTCCTGTTTCCCCCCTTGGGAAGGGCTCCATTCTGCTCTCAGCAGCCACTGTGCCTCCTCATTTTAAGGTCCTTTCTCCTTAAGCCACCGGATACACAAGGTGACTGTCATCACGTAGGTCTGTCGTTTCTGTGTTAGTGGAATGCGTTATCTTCTGCTAGCTACCTTGGGCTTCATTCACCTATGATCTTGCTTGAACACAGGCTGGCATAGAGGTATTCATTTGCCACAGTTGGATGGTGGTACTTAACTCATATTCAAAACCATCAGGCTCCCCATAGGACTCTGAGCATACATCCCCCATCAATTCAATTAATTATGCTTTCATTTTTCCATTTTTAGAACTCAGTACTTCTTTCCAGGTGAACAATTGGGTCTCTGGATCTCAGATGCTATATTTCCAGAGAGGGTTTAAAAAGAAACGGGGGTGGGGGGCTTCCCTGGTGGCACAGTGGTTAAGAATCCGCCTGCCAATGCAGGGGACACGGGTTCGAGCCCTGGTCCGGGGAGATCTCTCATGCCACGGAGCAACTAAGCCCGTGCGCCACAACTACTGAGCCTCTGCTCTAGAGCCTGCGAGCCACAACTACTGAGGCCACGTACCACAACTACCGAGCCCACGTACCACAACTACCGAAGCCCGCGCGCGTGGAGCCCGTGCTCCACAACAAGAGAATCCACCGCAATGAGAAGCCCGCACACCGCAGCCAAGAGTAGCCCCCTCTCGCCACAACTAGAGAAAGCCCGCGCGCAACAACGAAGACCCAACGCAGCAAAAAAAAAAAAAAAAAAAAAGAGGGGGTTCTCTCCAGGAAAATGTAGATCCCAGGAAGATGTAGACGGGCCTTTCTGGATATAGAGTTGTGGGGACTGTCTTTCTTTTAGTGCAGGCCTATTCACGGCCTGGATTTTCCAAGATATGTGAAAGGACATAAGAACATAGCAATCAGTTTTTTATCCTTCGAACCAAAAATGAGGGCTGTGGGGGAGAGGAGAATTCCTTTTAAAAAAGTCTATAAATATGATATTCCAAGTGTGCCTAAATGCATTAAAGGCACAGTGGTGTTTTATTGTCCCCAGCATTCTTCCAGGGGTCCCCAGCTGATGACCCACAAGCTGAGTCTAGGTGTGCTTTGGTTTCATCTGCAGAGTTCTCCTGGCAGTGACTGTCCAGGGCTGAGTGGGAGCAGCCCCTCTTTAGCTGACACAGGCATGCCCAGTTCAGCACAGCTCCTAGCTGACCCCTGTTTTTGTGTTACTGAACGTATGCTGGTTATCTGTGTGACCTTGGCTAAGTCCCTTCCCCTCCCTGTAAGCCAGAAGCTTCACCTATGGAATTGGGATGGGGGTGTTGCCTACATTTTATTTTGTTTGTTGCCTGCCTTCTCTCCCTAGAAAGTAAGCTCTAGGAGGGCAGGGGTTTCTGTCGGCTTTGTTCGGTGGTGCCTCCCATAGCATCCTGAACCGTGCCTGCCATATAACAGGTGCTAAATAAACATTTAAGGAGAGAATCAATGGTCCCGAACATCCCTTTTGGCTCTGGGAAACACTTTCTGAATGTTTGCTTATTGTGATTTTGGAGGGGAAAAAACCTCTCTCCTACAATTAAACTGACTTCCACAGCAATCTAGAAAGAAAGAGAGAACAATTTGACTGCCCCCTTGCTGGTGGCTGAGAGGCAGAAAATGATGCTTTTCATTTGCACGTCCAGCAAAGCTTTTACCCTCCTGTCACTGCCTTCCTTTGAATATTTCCATCTGGCTTGCACAGGTTCTGAAGCGTCTACTCCTGTGCTTCCCCATGGTCTGCAAAACTGCTCAGTATCAGAGCCTGGCTGTGGGTCTCGCCATCAGGTAGCAGACGGTTAAAGTTGAAAAGGAAGGAGGCACTGAGCTGGAGTCCCCCAGTGATGGGGGACACACTGTCCCTGCACAGATCACCCCTGTCACAGCTGCGGTACCTGTTCATGGCGAGGGGGACGCCATCAGGGGGAATGTACTGCGGTGAATCCTCTGTGAACTCCTGGTAGCCTGGCCTGCAGGAGCTTCTGCCCTCCGTGGCCATGCCCAGGGCCTCACTCCCCTGGCAGGTGACACACCACAGGGCAGCGAGCAGGCAGATCCTGGGCTCGGTGTTGGCTGCGGTTGACTGGTGCGATTTCAGGCTGCCCCATGGACCTTACTTCTTACACTTCTAACCTGAGTTCCCTGAACAACCTCCTAGCTCAATGGCTTTCAGACTTTAATGCCCAGCTGGCCTGGGGGAAGGGGAGGGCTTGTGAAATGTGTATTTCTCTCTCCAACTGCAGAATTTCCAATCCCACGGACCTAGGGTGGGGCCTGGAAATCTGCATTCTTACAGGCATCTCAGGTGATTCTGATGCAGGGTTCCCAGCAGAATCCCTCATACCTGGTCCCAAGACCCAAAGCGTCTAACATACATTTCTTGCATCAACGCTGTGCACACATCCTTATGACACTGTTCCTTGCAGCAGTGAATCTGTGTACTGAATGAGGATTATGCTTTCTAAAGATAAACTATTTCACACATTCAGGCTGCTTCCGTCAACTTCCCTGAATGTTTACCCCGCTTCTTTCCCCTGCAACACTCCAGTTACATCAATATGGGAAAGGGGAAGGCGTTTCCATGCCCATCTCTGGGAGGGAAGCGGGGAGAACAGGAGGTGGAAGGGGGAGGTTCCTCATCACCCCTCCATGCACTGTAATACTGGTTGCTGTGAAAGTTCTGTGTGAATGCGAAGGTCAGGCTGCCATCGTTTATCAGCTCTGTTCATTGGCTACTCTGTTCCCATGGTGAATCAGTCTCAGGGCCCTCCACAAGCACATTAACTGGGGCAGGGGCTGTGGTAGAGGGTTCCCAGAGACCTCCAATGTGCTATCACTTCCCCGCTTTAGAATTCTTCTCGCTGAGAGTAATTATCTCTACTAGGTGGAAATAATTATCACACATTCTGTCACATTCTAAGATCAGGAATACAAGAGTTCTGAAAGCTGAAATCATAATTTCCCATTTTCCTCTCTTCCCCTAGGACCTTCCAAACCCCTCTCCTTTTCCTTACTAAGGTCATCCAATCCCAGCAAAGTAGGAGCCAAAGGGGAGGTAGGGTCCGTGGGAATAAAGAGTTGAAAGGCTCACTGTTAGTTCACTTGCAGGCAGTGGAGCCTGGGATGAGACTGCAGGGTAGGCAGCACTGGACTGGGCGGCAACAGGCCAGAGGCATTGCCTTGGTGACCTTAGAGAAAATCCCTTTCCCCTTTGGAGCCTCCGTTTTCTCATCTGTAACGGGATGGATGAACTAGATCATTCTCATGATCGGAGCCAGACCTAAAGGTCTCTGGAATTGTGGTTCCATGTTTTCCAACTGCTCCCTACCTCTTGGAGACACCACTGACTTTCCCCTCGCCTCCCTTTCAAATATGCAGTCTATCAGCAAGGGCTGTCAATTCTAGTTTCAGAGTAGACCACTCATCCGTCTCCATGCCCATCATAATTTCCATCACTGTAATTGCCCCTAGACAGACGTGAGAACCTATTGCTTGGTCCCTCTGTTTCCACTCTTGACTGTTCTCTGCTTCAATTCATTTTCCTCATAGCTCCCCAGAGGAGTATTACAGCATGTAAATCAATCCTTCTCTCGCTTAAAACTCTCCAGTGCCTTCCCATTGCATTTAGAGTAAAACTTTAAATCTATACTACGGCCACGGTGCGCGATCTGGCCTCTGCCTACTTCTCTAATAATACAGCTCTGTGTAACCTTGGCTCCTTCTTACCTATCTGCTCCTTGGAGGAACTTTCTCAGAACACCCTAAGTCAGTCCCCTTTAATTCCACTTCCTTTATTATTTAGTGCTACGGCAGATTCATTTTATTCACAGTGCATCACAGTTTATACATTCACAGTTGTTTATGTAATGTCTGTCTTATACCACTGTACTTGCCATCACCTTGAAGGAAAGACTCCCGCCCCTCCATGCTCCATCATCAGTATATCTTCACATCCTCGGCACCCAGCACCCTGTGCTGCACCTCACGGGCAATTAGTAATATCTGTTGAATAAATGAATGACATTGGCCACAAATAGGGTCAAAAGCTACAGAAAGGAAAGTTGGGGGAACTAAAGATAAATTTTGCCTGGGATGATTTTTGCCCTTCCTTTAATATATCCCTTCTCAAAATGTTCCTGTCCCTGAAAAAAGAAATCTAAAGTATCTATTAAAAATAGGTCTTTGGGCACAAGACACAGGCCTGCAAAGGCAACTCGTGGATGGCATTCTTAATATCTTACCATCAACCTAATGAAAAAAGTTGTAATTTGTGATCATAGCTCAACTGAATTTTAACTTTGAATGTTAAAAAAGGCTATATGAAAACAGTTTCTCATAGAAACATTGTAAAGGGAGGAGAGAAGAATCTTGAAAGCAAATCAGCATTTACTGGCATATATCACTAAGGGTGCTATTTACATATTATTTTATCTATTCATGGTGCTGGTGAACAAAACATTGACTTGGGCGCTGTGGCCGGTGCTGCCGGTTGACTCACCAACATCCATTCCAACCCCTTCCATTTTAGAGGCTAAAAAACCTAATTCTTGCCATTTCCACCTTCCTTGTCACTAGAAGTGATTGTGGGCCGCTGTTCTGACTAATGAGATAGACAGAAGGAGATGTTCGCTTGGGGTGGGGAGTATATTGTTAAGCTTTTGCTTTCCTGATCCAAAGAGACGGAACTGGCTGCAGTACGTTTTCCCCCTCTTGCTGCTTGAACATGGACGTGACATCTGGGAGCAGCCATTTGGGGCACATGAGAAAAGGCTGGGGCAACCATAGCACAGCAGACCCCGATTTCACTGAACCATGAGCCACTGTCTGCCTCCACTCTCCTTGTAAGAAAGGTAACTCTCTAGCTGTTCATGTTACTCTGGTCAGATTATTGCGTTACTTGCAGACAACCACATCTGGCCACATTTCGTTGGCTTTCGGTTAATAGACTTTAATATAAATATTGATGAGATTAAGAAAAGATAAAGCTACTTGTGTATGCATGCAGATACATGCAATTTAGGTGGAACTTAATCCCCCAAGTTCTAAATTTGTGAGGATTTATGATATATTCTGTTAGTAAATAGCAAGAACAATTAATTGAAGCTTATTTGAGAAGATGTTTGAGTATAAAAAGCCCTTAAAAATACCTCCTGCTGTAGCCCCAGGGTGTCTAGTGCTATGCATATCAGAGGCTCATGAAACTCTGTTGACTTCATCAGGAAATACGTAAACAACAACAACAAAAGCTTCCACTGGTGTTTGCGCTTGTCTGCTTGGCTCTGGTTCTCATCACTGTCCTAGCATCCTTGTGTTTTCGTCTGGCCCTAGTGAGGTGAAGTACGTACCTTTTCTCTTTAGCATATATTCCCAACAAATGTTGTGATGCATATTCTGACTCTTAGCGGGGTTTGTGCAGGTCCCTAAGTGCTGGAATTGGCTGAGCTAGGCGTGGCAAGCAAGAGTCCATCTCAAGTGGATAAAACTCCTTTTTCTGCCAGGTAGACTCTTCTCTGCCTGTCAGACCCCTAAATCCAAAATCCTTCCTCCCAGTCCCTCTGAGGGGGAGCCTCAGAAATACAGGTACTGCTGGTCTCAGGAGTGAACCACCGTTCTGCTTTGTCCGTGGACTTCCCCAGAAGAGAGAGGTCCAGTGGCTTTTCAATCAGTGTGAGCAGTGGCACCCTTTCTTCTAGTGAAGTTTAGCAGAAGTCCAATATAGAAAATCGATAAAAAGAATTGACAATAGCTTCTCTTTTGTTGTGCTTCCTGTGTGCTGGCTGGATACTGTGTTATGGGTTCTATATGTATCAATCTCTTTTAAACCTCACAACAATACTAGGGTTGTTTCCCATTTTCCTGGGGAAAATACAGAAGCATAGAGTGGAGTTGTTTTATTAAAAATGGGAAGGAAGGTGGCTTGGGTTTCCTGTTTGGTCACCTCCAGGTCAATTCCTAAGGTAGCCTCGTGGAACCCTCAGGAGTCCTGGAAACACAGTTTGAAAATCCTCTTCTAGTCAGAAGTCACAAACGCACATACCCTTTCAGGGGCAGCTGAGTCACCTGGGGGCTGTGGTCAAGTGGGGAATACACGCATCAGCTCAGGAGGGCAGCTGCCACTCAGTTTTGGACCATCATTGCCAAACTGTGCAGGTTACACAGAAACATGCCCGGTAGAGGATTCAGTTTGTGGGTCACTGACTTGAGACTTCAGGAGGAATGGTGAGGAGTGTGAAAACACAGCCTGAGGTCAGTCCACAGGGGTGCCATTAACGGGTAAGATGCCCAGCCATGAAGGAAATAAAGGAGAAAAAAACAAGCCCAGGGGTCTTTTCAGACACATGCATGTTAGGATGGCCCGTTATACTGAGTAGTGAAGAATCATTTCTTCCCATTGTTTACCTACTGGCCTGAGTTATTTTTAAGCAAGCCCTTCCCCTTCTTGGTTGTCTCTGCTCTTTACCATGTGTTTGCCAGTACTGGCCAGGCATCCAGTCTCACACCTCTTCTCCCACGCAACCCCCCTGACTGTCTTCTTATTTAAAGAAAAACAAGAGTATAATGGTGAACGATGAGACAGTCTAAATTATACAGCAGGCACAATGAGTCCTGAGGGAAGCTCCTTGGGGAGATCTTATTCCATTGCCACTTAGGAATATTGGTCCTCGCTGACACCCAAATGCGAACCAGGTGGTAAAGATGCCTCCAGGACGTGTCTGTGAGGCCTTGGTATTTATGCAGTTACGCCCCCAGAAAGTGAGAGTGTGTGCTGATCTATTCATGCAGCCCGGTTCTAAGCCATGCCTCCCTGCGAGCTTTAGAAGCTTGGTATCTATAAGCGACTGCCTACTGATTAAAGAGCTCACAGACATTAAGCAACTGTAAGAGGAAATACAGTCAGCACTTATTTATTTGTGACATGAACTTTCCAGAATATAGTTGAAAGAACGTTACACACAAAGACAGAAAGGGGGTCAGTAAATTTGGGAATTGGTGTAGGTTGGTAGTTTTCAGATTTCTTGTTTCCCCTCTCCATTTCACTTTTCCTTCTTCCTCCCTCCCTGCCTCCTCCCCTCCCCTCCCCTCTCCTTTCCTTTCTGTTCCGTTTTTCAAAAGAAATTGTATTCACAAGCCCAATATGTAAAACAGACAAAAATGGCGCTACTCATGTCTCCTGTGGGGGCTGAAACCTCACTGATTTGGTCACCCCAGTACTCTCAGTATGATGTCTGAGGCATTTCTAAGAAACTTCATTTTCCAACCGTAAGAAACAAATTTACATCACCGTTGGAACTAGATTATTTCCAAGATCTTTCTCAGAACCAAGAAAAGAAGAACCATTTTCTCTTAAAGATGAAGAAACCAAGGTCTACAAGGGCCAGGTGACTTGTCCAGAGACACACAGAAAGTGCTAGAACCAGAGTGAGAACCCACTCATAATTCAGTACTCCTTCTACCCCTCAGAAATAGTTCAGGATGGGGGTTGAATCTTGACTCACCTAGCTATTAGCTGTGCAACCTTGGAAAGATATTCAGCATTTCTGTGGTCCCTCATTTGTAAAAGGAGATAGAATGAGAATCCCACCTAATGCTTCTGCAAAGATTCAATGAAATAAGGCATGTAGAGGACTCAAAACCTTGCTTACTATATGTGGTAGGTTCTCAACACATGTTAGTTGTACCGTACTGTCCCCCATCCTTTCTCTGTACCTTTCGGCTACAGAACATTAGAGTCGTGATTATCCCTGTTAAACTTGACAGAGCACATCACCCAGATAGCAGATAGAACTGATCAAGGCACAGGACGTGTCCGTATAATCCACAGCATGCAACGGACAGCTGACAGTAAAGCATAGCTGAGAAACCGAATACTATGAAGTCTGGAAAAAATTCCCACCCTTGATTTCCCAGTATTTGTTTTTTCCTATATATATGGCATTGAGCAAAGGGGTTGAGAAGAGCTGACTCACCTTGGAGAAATGTCACATCCTTGCTGCATGAAGGCTCCCAAGGAGAACCACAAGCTGTTGAATATCCCAAACTCATTGGACTGGTCACTGGTTGTCTGGTCCCGCCCTTCCTCAAACTCTTCACTGTGCCATTCGTAGGGGCTGAAGCGGCTGACCAGGAAAAGGACAACACTCACTCCAATGTAGGCGAAAACGATACACATCCAAATCTCATAAGCCAAAGGATCCAGGAAGGAGAAGACCCCTGGCTTGGACTTCTGTGGCTTTTTTATCATGATGGAGATCCCCAAACTCATAAATGGTTTGGAGAAATCTATCACCTCTTCCCGGACCAAGGTGATAGTTAAAGGGGCCACGGCCACATCTGCTCTCTGCAAAAAAACACACACACAAAAGAAACGCCCTTGAGTTCACCAGCTCTCTGTTCTCTTATTTTTCTCTTCCCTGTGAATATTCATTTGTAATCTTAAAGGATGTGAGAGTTGGAAAGAACCTTAGGAGTCCAAACCCTCCTGCTCCCTATAAAATATTTATGGTAAATGGATGATCGGCTCAGTATCTCACAGGAGAGATGATCCCATTCTTTGACAGTTCTAATTGTTCGGGGAGTCTTCCTCACCTTACGGAAGGGGGCTGTCATATATCTGTTATTTTTTGCCTGCCCAGCAGCCATGCCTTCTTCCTCTGGAAGAAGAACTACTCCTGCCCCACGCTCAGTCCTCCTGGTTCAAATGGGACTGATCACCCTGGTTATGAGGTGAAGCGTATCACCCAGGTTTGGCCATCGGTGTACACTACTCCCCTGGCCAGAATGGTCCATTCAAGGATGACCCAAGTCTCTTTGGGCCTCTTTAACGAGCATGAGTCCTGAAAGTCAGAGCGAGAGATGATCCATGATGAAATAATTTGAGTCACCCTTAATTCAGGGCTTACCCTGGACTCCCTGGGATCATATGTCAATATACTCTTTTGTTTGTCCTCAGGAACATGATCCAATCAGTCTGTTTGCTTAAGCCAGTTTGAGTTGGGCTTCTTTTACCTGCAACCAAGACAGCCCTGGCTAACAAGTGAAGGCAAATTTAACTCAGTAAATATTTACTGGGTGCTTATTATGCGTAAGCCCTAGGCTGGAAGGGAAGCCGTGGTCTCTACACTCAGGGAATTACAAACTAGTAGGCGAGATCAGTACTCACACACAAAATTTCCCAGTCTATAGACTGGAGGCATGCTGTCTAAGAGATACAAAATGCTACAGGAGGTCAGGAAGGAATGAATTCTGGCTGGGGAGATCAGGGACTGCGCCATCAGAGAGGTGACATATAAATTGGCACTGAAGTGAGAGTAGGATTTCAACAGGTTGCTCGGGTACAGAATACATTCCCAGAGAAGGGAATCATGTGACGAAAGTAGTTTGGCAGAGAGAAAGTAAAGTAGTATCACAATTGTTTTTTTCAAGGAGACCGCTAAGAAGTGCACAAATAACTCAGTTTTAAAAATTCATGTAGATAAACATAAAATGGTTGCAGGAAATGTTCATCTTTGTGCATCCGGCATGTGGAGTCACCAGCCTTGCTCTTCTGTCTTTCCTACCTCTGCCTAATTGCAGAGGCACTGGCATCTCTGCTCTAAAATCCACTGCTCTCTTGGCCTGAGATCAAGAGATCCTGGAAACCTAACACGGTTCCATGGACAGATGCCATGACATTCATTTTTGAAATGAGAGGCATGTCTGTGCAAGTCTATTGGAGGCGGATGGCTTTCTCTTATGATGCTGCGTAACAGTCCAGGTGTGAGGCTGGGGACAGATGCTGCGCAGACTCCGGCCCCGCCCAGCTGCCGGCTGATGTTGCTTAGGAAAGATTTCCTCTGGTTACTCTCATTGGCTGAGATTTTTGAGAAGGCCTTTTACATGGAATAAAAAGCCTGGCTTTAGAATGACTTAAGTTTCTCGCTTGTAGAAAGAAACTTTCTGTAAAGCAATGTGGGATTGAATCTGTATTTCATAGTAATTCTTTTTTTTTCCCTAACACCCATTGCATAAATCTTGATACTTTTTACAAACACTTATAAGCCATTGCCAGGAAGAAGATATCTCTTCTTTCCTCTGTAACCTAACATAGGTAGAAAAGGAATGGGGGATAAAAGTCATGGAAATGACTTAGAGGGAATGACCACAAGTTACCCAAAAGGGAGGTGGATGTCGAGCTTCTAAAGTGGTAAAGGGAATTGAATGGATTTGTCTGGTGCCTCCGGATGTGAGTTAATAAAAGGGACTGTGAACTGGAAAAAAAAAGTCACAAAACCACATGATCTCATTGCTTAGTTCATTTAGCAGTTCCAAGATTGATTCCACGGAACATTATTTTTAGAAGGATGTTAATAAGTATAACATGAAAATAAACACAAATGTAAACAGACTACCTTGAGGTCGGACTTCTCAGAACCTTTAAAAGACCACTGTGCACTGAGAATTTCCAAGAGGGGTGAGTAGATACAGTGTTTCCAAAATTCTTTGGCCATGGACCCCTGAGGGTCTTCAAAAGGCACCCATATGCATAGGAGACACACACAGTGGGAGATGCTTAAGTTCAGTGACCTCATTTTGCAGATAGGAAACCCAGGTCCAGAGAGGAAGGGTGGTTCGTGCAAAGCAGCAGTGTTTTCCGCTTGTTTGATGTTGACTGAGAGGCTTCAGGAGCTGATTTCCAGCACCTGAGGAAGTAACTGGACCTCTGTAGGATCAGTCAAGGGCAATGCTCATCTGGGAAATTAGACCTGGCCACTTTGCTTTGTGACTCACGGACCACGTGCCCTCGAGTGAGATGGTTTTCCTTTTGGATGTCAATTTCCTCTTTAGAAAAAGAGGCATAATAATTTTTGCTTTATCTATTGGAGAGCAGTGTTTTGTGAGAGTCAAAAGAATCCAAATACGTGAGGGTACTGTGACCCGTGGGCATTTCACAGGTGCTCAAAATTATTCTCTTAAACAGATGTCTTGTGACAGTGATTCTCAAACTTGAACGTGCAGCACATCCAAAGCACCTTGGGGTTTTTTTTTAAACCACAGATGGCAGAACTTCTAGATCACTGGGTCTGGAGAGACCTGAGAATTTGCATTTCTAACAAGTTCCCAGGTGATGCTGCCGCTCCAGACTTTGAGAACTACTGACCCAGGAGATCCCCGAACAAAATACATCTGGAAAAAGTCTTGGGTAAAAGAGTGAACCGTGTTGATGCAGTGGGTAAAAGCAAAAATTGAAGAAAATGGTCAGGGATGGAGATCCACTCTGAGCCAGGCGCTGTTCAGGGGAATACTCGCCACCCCAGCCCTGGGATCAAGGATTCAGGCGTAACCCTTGCAGGAGGTCAGTGGCTCGCAGGAGTCATGTAGCCAGTAAGCTGGCAGAGTCAGAATTCAAATCCAGGTGTCTGTCTCCCAAGTTCACTCTCTTTCTGCTTCATTAAGACAAAGAACAGGCAAGAAAGTCACTGAGAATGAGGCACAAGGCCATACCCGTGCAAGAAGCAGAAATTTCTTTTGCAGCCTGTGGCATCCGAGAATGCAGACACTGTTGCTATTGTCATCACTAGTTAATAGTGGCCTTAGAGTCCAGTGCTCAGATGGTGTGATTTCTACAGAGGCAGTATGTCCCAGCATGCAGCGTAAGAGCCAGGGCTGCATGTCCCGACGCTGCTCTGTGTCCTTTGCCAAACTGCCTAATCTCCCCGGGTCTCAGTGTCCTCATCTATAAAATGTGGTAAATAATCGTATCTACCTTCTGGGGTTGTTATGAGGAGTAAGTGAAATAACATGGGTATTTAGCATAGTGCCTGTCATATACTACGTGCTGACATGCTACTATTGTAATTGTTGATAAGAGCAAAAGGGAGCAAAAGGAAGGCGAGAGACACCCTGGTTGACTTAGCCTATTTAACAGGCACAGAACGGAGAGATCTGGCGGCCTCCGAATGAATTTTTCTGATCTTGCTGGTCATTTGTGGCTGAGAGATGCTTTCCCCAAACCCCTCTATTCTTCCTCGGTTGCGGGGGGCGTTGCAGAAAAAGAAAGCCAAACTGAAAATCCAGAGAGGGCATCCATTTGGGCCCATCGTGGAGTTTTCAGAATACAGTTTTTTTTTTTTTTTTTTTTTTTTTGCGGTTCGCGGGCCTCTCACTGTTGTGGCCTCTCCTGCTGTGGAGCACAGGCTCCGGACGCGCAGGCCCAGTGGCCATGACTCACGGGCCCAGCTGCTCCGCGGCATGTGGGATCCTCCCGGACCGGGGCACGAACCCGTGTCCCCTGCATTGGCAGGCGGACTCTCAACCACTGCGCCACCAGGGAAGCCCCAGAATACAGTTTTTACTGGGCAGAGGGACAGGCCTTGTGGAGGTGAGGGGAAAGGGGAGAGCTAGCAGTTGAAGCATCCAGAGGTAATTTTGGTTTGTCACTGATGAGCCAGTGACCCATGACTAATGGCTGGCTACTGGGGGGCTTGCCCTTAGGATAATCATATCATTGTTCTGCTCAGATCATAGGCCTTTTCTAAGGGAACATGGGATGAAGGTAAAGATGAATGTTGTTGGAGGTGAAAAGTTCACAGTAGTTGCCATGGGGATGACCTTAAGAGCTTGGTGGAGGTTCCCATGGAAACCAACCTCAAGATGCAGCATTAATCACCCATATCTCTATCTTTCACCCGTGGAGCTTCCCAAAGGTGAGAGGCAGTAGAGGAGGAGAGAGGGTAGAAGCACGTCCCCCTTCTCAACTCATTAACCATCTTCCCAGGTTATCTCAAAAGCCACCTTCCTAGAAAGGCTTTTCTTTGTTCCATTTCTTCCTTCTTTGAATTCCCTCTGTATGGCTCTCATGGCCATCATGACTCCTATTGCCTTGATCTGAGACAACGAGATTTTAAAACCTCCTAAATGGGTGCTTCATCCTGACCAGAACTCAACACCGGCTTGCGGCTCGGCATATGCTTCTGTTCACAAACCCAGCCTGGAGTCTTTGATTTCTATGAGTGAAGCTCTGGTGGTCTCCTTCCTGCATGTGGTGGCAGGATTCTTCTTCCATTGCCTTTTGTTGTTCCTCTACTCAAGTACCTTCATGATCTTCCAGTGCCCACTGAATCAATCCACACTCTTGCCCTTGTCATTTCTTACTCAGACTTTATCCCTGACTACTCATCCCAAGCCCTCTACAAAAATCATCAGTGTTTTCTCATTCTCCTTTCACACCTTACTTATTTCCATCACCATTCCATAGGTTATACTTTAGAAATCCTTGGGCTGCCTTTCTATTTGAATACGGTCGTGTTCAAGTGCTACATCTTTCTGGAGGGCTAGACACACTCATATTAGCCTTTTGCCTGAACCTTGATTCTCTGCTGTCTTACCATTCTCTCATTGTCTTTTCTACCCCATAAAATGTTAAAATCCTTGGGGACAGGGATCAGATCTTTTACTTCTCAATGATTCCTTAAACACTTAAAACAGTTCAGGGCATTCAGTGGCTTCTCCAAAATGCTTCAGTTTATTGAAGACTTTATAGCAATTGTGTGTGGTCTTATTTCAAGTGTGGTGAATGGAGTAGACCAAACCCTATTCACAGATAACTGTTATATAAGGCAGGGTAAGCCATAAAAGAAGCAGAAGCTAAATTCTACAAGGAAGGCAACAACAGTTAAAAAGGGTTCTCCCCATACCTGTTACGGGGAGAACGAAATGACATCTTGGAAGAAGTAGTATCTGATACAGGTTTGGGGAGAAGGGTGAGATTTTTAGAGGTGCAGAATGGAAGGGGACTAGAGAACAGAGTGACTCAGGGTGGTGTGGCTGAAATGGAAGGTGCTAGAAAGGGCAAGTAACTAGAACGTTTGGTTGTATCCAGGCTACCCCCAACACCAGGGAAGAAATTCATATTGAGGGAGACATAAGGGACTGAGCAGGGAAGTAACAACTCAGCGGTCTGCCTCGAGAAAACTGATCTTGAAGCTAAACTGTCACCTGTATTGGATGATGATCAACTGAAGCCACAGGACTGAGCTGAGTTTGGCTGAAGGAGCTGGGACCAGGAACCTGAACAAAAAACGTCTTCAGATATGGGATTTTTGGACTCCTCATCTTTTCGGCATCAGTAATACTAAATCATGGGGTCTAATAGGCATCTATGGGCAGGGCCAGCCAACCACCAAATGATTTCCTGTCAACCTCTCTGCCTCCGCTTCCAATTGCCCACCCTGTAGGGAACTTACTCCATAGACCAGCTCTCCCACCATGCCATTCCAAGCCTTTGTGTCAGGGTCGCGGGCTCCATATTTCCCATCACTGACGATCTCAAGACGGTAGGAGTAGCCCACATGCTTGGCAATCTCTGCTGCCAGCTCTACACAGTAGCCCTCGTAGCGGTCATTGCCTTCAAACTGGTTGGCATTCTTCTTGAGCATCACATAAGGATCTTCCTGGTGGAGAAATGGGAGACAGAGAATGTGGGTTTTGGGTTCACTCTTGCGGAGGGAGGCCTTTGGCGTGGCAGAGGAGGATGTCTCCAACATTGCTAAACTTTGGGGAAGTCTCTCTGGCCCCTAAATCCACTTCCTGCATTTCTGCTCCTCCCATTACAAAACTTCTTGGGTTAAGGAAGCAAACTATTAAAATAGAATGTTTCACTGAGACGCCATGCCTAGCTTTTCAAGTTGTTCCAGGAGCTCTTGTATTTTTGGGAGGTGTTAGGGGAATAACCCTTAAATAGGCTCCAACTGTCTCATCACTGAAAATCATAGCAGCTTTACTTATACTCACTTCAGGTGCTGGACTTTAGGGAACTTGCTTTGAAAATGGCTTCTACTAAGGAAGGGTAGAGTCAGAACCATTACAATTTAGTCTCACCCTTATGTTTTATATACATTGGAAACTATGGCTCAAAGGAGGGTAAGTGACTTACTTATCCAAGAGCACAAAGTGAAATCATGGCAGAGCCAGAGAGCAAAAGTCCCTCTGACTTTCAGGATATTCCTTTTTTACTTCCTCTTTCTACCGACCACACAGTTTTGGCAAGAAGAATGACCAGCTTTCACTCCTGGGAAAACCTTTGTGTTGGTCTGTCTCACATCCCAGGTAACCTCCATGAAGGACTGAGTACTCACTAGGATTGTAGTGACGATGTACGTTCTATTCTGGACACTTGAGTTATCCCCCCCAGCTTGAGCATCCGTGGCTGCAGGGACAAACTTATCATCTTCATTCCAGTAGCCAATCTGTTAAAGAGAGGAAGGTGGTGACATAAGGTGATCCAGGCTCCTCAGGAATGGCCCACTCTGGGTCCCCCAGCCAACACCAGACAGGAAATCAAGGAGCTGAGCATCACACCAGCAATCCTGGACACACCAGGCTCTGAGGTATGGTAGATATAAACAACAAGAGACAAGATGCTCTCTAGGTCCTCCCATCCCCACCCCATGAAAATCCTCATCATGATGGGTAAGCCTGAAAATTGCCTCTTAAGGGGCAAGGGTTTAACTGTTGATGGAGCTAAACTGTTACGTACAATGCGAGTCAGGGCCATAGAGATTTAATTCCCTGCAGTTGTTCACAAGGCCAAACCCCACCTTCTCCCATGCCTAGTAACCCTTCTCTTCCTGAGCTCATTCTGAAGTGTAGTGGGAATCATGTGATTTAAACCGTACATTCTTGTTTTCTTTTGCTTTTTTTTTACATCTTTATTGGAGTATAATTGCTTTGCAATGGTGTGTTAGTTTCTGTTTGATAACAAAGTGGAATCAGTTATACATATACATATATTCCCATATCTCTTCCCTCCTGCGTCTCCCTCCCTCCCACCCTCCCTATCCCACCCCTCCAGGCGGTCACAAAGCACCGAGCTGATCTCCCTGTGCTATGCGGCTGCTTCCCACTAGCTATCTGTTTTACGTTTGGTAGTGTATATATGTCCATGCCACTCTCTCGCTTTGTCACAGCTTACCCTTCCCCCTCCCCATATCCTCAAGTCCTTTCTCTAGTAGGTCTGTCTCTTTATTCCCGTCTTACCCCTAGGTTCTTCATGGCATTTTTTTTTCTTAAATGCCATATATATGTGTTAGCATACAGTATTTGTCTTTCTCTTCCTGACTTACTTCACTCTGTATGACAGACTCTAGGTCCATCCACCTCATTACAAATAGCTCAATTTCGTTTCGTTTTATGGCTGAGTAATATTCCATTGTATATATGTGCCACATCTTCTTTATCCATTCATCTGATGATGGGCACTTAGGTTGTTTCCATCTCCTGGCTATTGTAAATAGAGCTGCAATGAACATTTTGGTACATGACTCTCTTTGAATTATGGTTTTCTCAGGGTATATGCCCAGTAGTGGGATTGTTGGGTCATATGGTAGTTCTATTTGCAGTTTTTTAAGGAACCTCCATACTGTTCTCCATAGTGGCTGTACCAATTCACATTCCCACCAGCAGTGCAAGAGGGTTCCCTTTCCTCCACACCCTCTCCAGCGTTTATTGTTTCTAGATTTTTTGATGATGGCCATTCTGACCGCTGTGAGATGATATCTCATTGTAGTTTTGACTTGCATTTCTCTAATGATTAATGATGTTGAGCATCCTTTCATGTGTTTGTTGGCAATCTGTATATCTTCTTTGGAGAAATGTCTATTTAGGCCTTCTGCCCATTTTTGGATTGGGTTGTTTGTCTTTTTGTTATTGAGTTGCATGAGCTGCTTGTAAATCTTGGAGATTAATCCTTTGTCAGTTGCTTCATTTGCAAATATTTTCTCCCATTTTCAACCCACTGAGGGTTGTCTTTTGGTCTTGTTTATGGTTTCTTTTGCTGTGCAAAAGCTTTGAAGTTTCATTAGGTCCCAGTTGTTTATTTTTGTTTTTATTTCCATTTCTCTAGGAGGTGGTTCAAAAAGGATCTTGCTGTGATTTATGCCATAGAGTGTTCTGCCTATGTTTTCCTGTAAGAGTTTGATAGTTTCTGGCCTTACTCTTGTTTTCATTTAGGTTAATTGTATTTTTCCATCTGGATTTAACTTTCTAGGTGATGGTTATTTTATCCTTTATTTCTCTTATTTCCAATTTTTGACCTATTATAATACTGAGAATATGGTTGTGCCTGCAAACACTGATTGACATCATTTTTTTTTAAAAAATTAGTAGTTATTTATACTGACTCATTTTCCAAGGTCTTTTAGCAAATACTTATTGGATCCCTATTGTGTGTAAGACTCCGAGCTAAAACATTGGTGGTATTGTGGCAGGGTTGAGAAAGATACAGAGAGGTCTCGAGATAGTCCTCGCTCTGAGGATCCCTCCAGTCTATTTGGGAAGACAAGACACACACATGCACGTGGCCCCAGAAGTGACAAGTGAGTGGCTCAGGTAGCTTGAGCCTAAGGAGTTTGGAGAAGCAGAAGCCTGGTATGGAACCTATGCTGGGAAAAAGGCAGCAGGAGGAGGTGAGGCTTAAGTCAGGAGGGATGGAAAGGTTGAGCCCAAACCTGTCAGGTTGGAGAGAAGATAAGCCAAGATGGGAAGGTGGGAATCTGCCCAGATATGTAAGTTCAGTGGGTCCTGAGTGGAGGATAGGGTTAGTCCAAGAGGGCAGTGGGCGCTTGGTCTAGGTAGCAGAGGGATTGGAAGGCCAGGCTAAGTGGTGTAGACTTTATTCTGAAGGCAACAGGGAGTCATGGAAGGTTTGGGAAGAGCAGAATGGCGTGGCTAATACACACACACACAGACTCCACACACACCCCTATGTCTATCTATCTTTTATTTTATTTTATTTTTTGGCTGTGTTGGGTCTTTGTTGCTGCGCATGGGCTTTCTCTGGTTGCGGTGCATGGGCTTATTGCGGTGGCTTCTCTTGTTGTGGAGCATGGGTTCTAGGTGCGCTGGTTTCAGTAGTTGTGGCACACAGGCTCAGTAGTTGTGGCTCACAGGCTTAGTTGCTCCACAGCATGTGGGATCTTCCCGGACCAGGGATCAAACACATGTCCCCTGCATTGGCAGGCGAATTCTTAACCACTGCGCCACCAGGGAAGTCCCTGTCTTTATACATCTTTAGACCGTTGTGTTTTGTTTTGTGGTCATTCTGCTGGCTGTAGTTTTAAAGGGCAAACAGGAAGGAGAACTGAAGCGCATGTGCAGGGGGAGGAGCAGTTCTCTAAGTCAGCCCAGGTTCACAAAATCCAAGGCACATGCCAATGGTCCACTCAGATGTCACCTTCACCTTGATGTCTTTCCCAGTCCCCTCAGTTACAAAGAAACAACTCTCCCTGCCATTTGACCGCCATTAACAACAGTAGTAATAATTGCCGACACTGATCGTGTTCTTGCTCTGTCAGAGGCTGTGTTTGATAGTTTTCGTGCCAGTTCATCTGGCTTAGAAGAGTTTGTTAACTTGCAAGGTGATGGTGGTGATGCAGCTGAGAAGTGGCTGAGCTCAGCCTGGAATGGTGGTCATCTGTCTCCAGGGGCAGCTTTTCATCTTGACGCTGTTCTTTCTGCGAGGGGACTTAGCCCTGGGCTGGGAATCATATTAGCTGACAGTTACTGAGTGCTTACTGTGTTTTAGGCACTCTTCTAAGTGTTTTTTATGTTTTAACTTCTCTCATCCACACAAAAACCTATGAGGTGGGTAATCAATTATCACTCCTATTTTAAATGTGAAGAAACTGAGATGTAGGGGAAGTGGAATAACTTTCCCAAGGCCACAGGAGAGTCGTGGAGCCAGGATTGGAGCCGGGCAGGCCGATTGCAGGGCCGTGTCCTTCTGTGTTCCACTAGGCTGCCAGCTGGCCCTGAGCGCCTCGTGTTGGTTCCCATTGGCCCCATGGTCTAGCTGTTGGCATGTCTGTCCCCATCTCTCCACGATGCTGTGGGCTTCTCAGGGACAAAGCTAGAGGTCTGTTCATGCTAGGACCCCTTTCTTAGGGCCACAGATTGTACCACAGAGAAGCAGCTCAGGAAAGGTTTATTGAGAGAATGAGTGCATCCAACATGGAGACAGTGGATCCTGTTCATGCTGAGACAGTTCAGAGGCCTGAAGGGGGGTCGGGGGAGCTGTCTCTCAGGACACTGGGTCAAGATTTGCCCTCATGCCGGCATGGGTACCATGTTGCCTGTGTGGGGCACTTTCAGTCAGCCTGGAAGGGGGCATGTCTCTCTAATGACACAAGAACCAGAAACTTAGATTTCCAGAATATCAGAGCCAAAAGAGGCCTGAAGAATCATTTCCTCCAACCTCTTCGTTTTTTACAGAGAGGGAAACAGAAGTTCAGAGACCAGGGGACTTGCTCAAAACCAGAATGTAGTCCTGCCTCCCCCATTTTGCTAGGCCAATGTTCCATGGGACCCTAGGGCATCTGTAAAGGCCCTTCACCACTTTCATGGGAGGTGAGGGGTCAGAGAAGAGGGGGAAAGCCCTGGGTTCCTCACCCTTGCTTCAATAGTCAGTTCTGCTTTTAATCCATTTCACGCTTTGAGATTCCCCTTAAGAGTTCATTTTTACAAGGAGCCCGTTCGTTGAGAAATAACTATTTGAAACCATTATTGTAGCATATCGTGGGGCGAGTTTCAGAAAAGAATTTCCAAACTACTTTCCTAACACTTAACTGTATTTTGCTCTTCCCCTATGCAAATAGCACTGACAGGCTCGGGATTATTTTCTCTGTTTTACAGAAAAGAAAACTGAGGCTTGGGGAGATCAGGTGATCTAACTTATATAGATTAAATAGCAGATTAGTGGCAGGGCATAGGAGCCAGGCCATGGACTTCAAAGGTAAAATTATGGAATATAATCAATACACACCTGGGAGACGATCAAGCAAATGTAATTGCCATTTTCTTTCCCCCGGTAGTTGATGCTATGGTGTTTTCATGCCCTTCTCTTTCCCTTCCTCCTCCGTTTTCTTCCTTCCCTCCCTTCTTTCCTTTCTTCCTTCTCCCTCTTCAGGATTAGTCACAGGTTTAGTTGTTCTTAGTTGTTCAAACTCAACAACTGTCAGCCTTGAGGAAGTTGCCTTCTTTGACATGCAACCAAGTTCTCTAAAATCTATTGTGTTTTCATCGGTAGTATTTTTAAAAGTGATGGCTTGATGGTCCAGAGATTGGTCTCTGGCATCAGACAGACCTGTTTTAAAAGGTAGACTTTTCTTATTAGTAACTGTTTGACCTTGGGCCAGTTACTTGACCTCAGTGGGCCTCCGTCCCTGCTCTGTAGAATGGATACAACAAGAATACCTGTCTCGCAGGGCTGCTGTGGGAACCAAATGCGTTCATGCGTGGACAACGGTACGCATAGTGCGTGGTTCATATTAAGTTGCCAGTAAACTAAAAAATGATATCCAGTAGGGTAATGCCTGATTGAAGGCTAACAGGCTTCTATACTGTAGTACATTTCAGTCTCACTTTGCTATTGAACATTGTCAATCTCCAAAAGAAGTATATATTATGGAGTATTTCTCAAACTCATTTGACAGCGTAACCCTCTTTACATGCAGAATGTCCTAGGATAAATGGTGCAAAACCCACAAAGCACGGCTCTAAAATATCAAGTTATTTGATCAAAGAGAGGGGAAAAAAAGCAAGATAAATCTGTACAGACCAGATTTCTATGGCTTAGAAAGAGATTTTAATTTTTAGACTAGGGATCCTTCAGAGCTGGTATTATAGCGCTAATGTTAAATTGGTCTCTATAAAAATTATTGTCTGGCTTGGCTTATATCAAAAGCTAGAGGACCAGTTAAGTGTTGTAAACAAGCTTATTTTATTCCTAACCCTTTTGTAGGGAAATAAGAACTATTGCCAGTCAGAAGAGCAGGGTGATGCCAAAACCCAGCTTGCCCCTCATGTAAGCTGGCAGGCTGAGAAATCTCCTTCCACATTTTGATGAAAAGAAAAAGCTGTCAAAGATTTTTGAAGGGACATTGCACTTGAGAGAGGAGAGCAAATTTCGCTTTCTTAGAGAAGGGGGCTGGATTCTTATACAGCCCTTGGATTCTCTACTGAGGACATGGAAGAACTTTGATTCTATCTCAAAGTAAATCAGAGCTAGTAGTTTGGTAAAAATTGGGGCCCACCGTTCAGGAGAGGATTTAAACAATTCTGACAGTGAGAGGTCTTCTCTTGGGGCCAGTTATAATTTTTGATCTCCTGTTTTCCATCTACCTCTAAAGCTTGTTTGAATATAGGAAATGAGTCTAGATGATAGATTAGATTTTTTTAAGTAAATGAAGTCCACAAAGGAGATGATCATTGAACAGTACATTCAATTGATTGACCTTGCATAGTCGTCAAATCAAATGTCCACATTTTTAGCTCTAAGCTTCCTCTGAAGACACAGCCCCTGACCTCCAAAAAATGAGATCGATTATAATAAATTTTTAAAAAGGAAGACGTCTCTTGTGGCAAAGACAACCTGATGACCCCCAAGGATTCTTGTTCGCCTTGCAGAGCGTACAGGTATGGTGGGAAGTAGCTACCTGGACAGCAGTTGCATTTCCCAGCCTTCCATATGTCTAGGTGGGCCAGGTGATTGGGTTGGCCAGTGGAATGCAGCAGAAGTGATGCACGTCTCTCCTAGCCCGACTCCCCCAAATCTCCAGCACAGTTTGTAATAACTTTCTTCCTCCCCTGTGAGCTGGCTGTTGATAGCCAGGAAGACCCAAACAGACAGTGGAGCCTCCATAAGCCTGAGTCTTAATCAGAGCCCCCAGCCCCCATACTGGTCACTGGGTGAACAAGAATGAGACCTTTGTTTGCATTAAACAGCTGAGATTTTAGTGTTACTCTGTTACTGCGCCTAGGGTTATCTTAACTAACACACTTAAAGAATTTGAACTTCATAAGTGTGTGTGTTAACTTTATCTGAGTTCTGCTTGAGGTGTTTTTTAATTAAATTTGCCAGCAATTTTTTTTTCTTACTTGCTGGCAGATCTATGGAAATATGGGCCAGAGTAGTATGCTCCCTGGTTGCCCAGCAACATTCAATACACTACCCACTCATTTAATGAACAACCACTTATTTGCACGTGCTTACTTATGTGTCAATATATTGTGGGCACTGAGGATACAGTAAATAACAGAACCATGTCCCTGTGTTAAGAGAGCTGACATTTTAGGGGCAAGGAGGTGAAGAAGAGGGGAAGAAAGACAATATATATCCAGACCAGGGGTCATCAGACTTTAAACAGCCAGACTGCAAATATTTTAGGCTTTGCAGGTCATGCAATCTCTGTAGCAGCTACTTATCTCTGCTGTCATAGTGCGGACGCAGCTATAGACGATACCTAAACGAGTTTGGCTGTATTCCAAAAAACCCCACAAAACTCTATGGACCCTGAAATTGTAATCTCATATAATTTTCACATATCATGAAGTAGTCATCTTTTGATTTATTTCAAAATGTAAAAATTATTAGCTCGTGGGCTGTACAAAAACAGGCATTTGGCTGAATCTGGCCTGCAGGCAGAAGTTTACCAACCTCAGGAGAGATCAGTAAACCACCAAGAATATATCAGAAGGGGTAAGCACTGTGAAACATTGGGACAGTGGGATTGTGCTGGGTGGATGGGGGTCACTTTAGATGGCTTGGTCAGGGATGGCCTCTCCAAGGTGACTTTGCCTGGGCCAGACTTGAGTGACGAGGAGAGACACTGCATATGGAACTATAGTGATTGAGAATGTCGGGTAAAGGAACAGAAGGGTGCTATAGGGTAGCTGTGGAGTTATGAGCCAGAGAAGGAGGAGCAAGGGCTGATGTCAGAGGGGTGCAGCGTCTGGGGTTCTGAAGGTCAAGACAAGAAGTTATATTTCACCTGCAGTAGGAAGCCAGTTAAAAGCTTTAGGCAGAGAGAAGCAATATAGCCTGATGTATATTTGAAAATGATCATCCTGGCTCTTGTGTTGGGAAAATGGCCTTCTAGAGGGGCAAGAACATGGCCAGCAGGACTAGTGACTGGTAAGGAGGCTCCTGAGTGAGTCAGGCAGGTGTGGAAGGTGGCTTGGGCTCTGGGGTCAGCAGTGGAAATGGAGAGAAGTGGTTGGATTGAAGCTCTGTCTTAGAGCTACACCAGGTCTCAGTATGTCCAAAGTTGGGTGGCAAGGATTTAAAGAAAAAACTTCCAAAGGACATCTGGACTGGAGAGCTGTGCATTGACGTCAGTAGGACCTTGTGTCACTTTCTTCCCTGCCCGGTCTTTCCTTTCCAGTTATACTTGGGTCAGAACTGGGGATGACAAACTTGGGGCATGGCAGGGGGATACATATCAAGCTGAAGTGAGACTTGGCCATTTCAAGTCCAAAATTAGCTACAGGACCAGTAGTGATGGGCAGAGATGGTTAAATCAACAATGATGGTCCCTTCACGAAAGACCTTCGAGAATTTTCCTACACTTCTCTCTTGGCAGCCTGTTACCAGAATTTGTGATCCTACTTGAATGTGACAAGGTATTTTATTTGGATAGCGGTCCCTAAATCAGCACCCCACGGTGAAGTGGAGTCTCTGAATGGGATTTCCCAAGGATTTAGCTTGAGTGGAGCCAGTGCCCATCCTGGCATTTGAAGATCCTCAGCATTGGATGGGTGTGTGTGTAGAGCACACACATTTCAGTAGGATGTCAGAATGGACCCAGATAGCTAGAGGGTGTGTTGGCAGATCGGCGGCCATGATACGTGCTTAAAGATCAGGGGAGAGTCCTCGAGGCCCCCGGTCAAGCAGCAGAAGCCCCTCTATTACCTACATCAGGTAAGGCCAGGCACTGCTCACTGAAACCAGCACAATGAGGTCACCGTGAATCTGAGAAATTACTTTGTTAGGAGGCTGACTGAGTAAAAGGCCTGAAGCCGCAGGTGTGGAGGAATTCCTTGTCCTCAAGTCAGATTCCCCGTAAACAAAGGATGCTTAAGCCCACATTCTAGGAAAGGATTTAGTCATTGGAAAGTAAGTTGAAAAACAGCCCCAGGATCTGAAAAATAAAGCACAACGATTTGCTTGTGGATTTTAAGGTTACTCTGTAATTTCTGTTTGCTGATTTATCCATTCCATGGGCTTGCACAGCCTGACTCACTCAAAATCAAGGCTGACATAAAAATCCCTGTGGCCTAAAGAAGGTAGTTGAAACAAACAAACAAAACATGGGCTGAATGTCCACTCCGTTCCAGGGGCTACTTTTGGGAATCCCTTGATACAGGCAAGTGGGTAGCAGACATTGTTTCACTCAGTGCTGATGGCGACCCTGTGAGGTAAAGGGCATTATTCCCCATTTGGAGATGATGTAACTGAGGTCCAAGGAGGCTGAGTTGTTCAAGGTCACGTGCCTAGTAAAGAGTAAGGCAGACACTTAATTCGGGTTGTGTCTGTCTCCAAAGCCTGAGCTTATAACCGTTCTGCCAGTGTATCTCACCAAACCACCCAGAGCATCATGGACCTCCACAGGTTGGGAATAGAAAGCATGAGCGGAGCTGTTCTGTAGAACTTGCTGGGATGCTGGAAACGATCTGTTGAGTACATCTGTGCTGTCTAGTATGGCAGCCACTAGCCACCTGTGGCTACTGAGCACTTGACATGTGGCGAGTGCAACTGAGGGGCTTTTAAATTATTTAGAATGAAAGTTAAATGGCCATCCATGGCTAGTGGCAACTGTATTTGACAGCACAGGCCTAGAGAGCATCAAGTTTGAGAGATGAAGACCCAGTCTTCAATGTGCCAGGCACAGCCCTCAGAACTTCTGCACCCGTTAGATCATTTAATCCTCTCAGTGAGCCTATGAGATTGGCATTGTTATGGTGCCCCCCACTTAAGGCACAAAGAACCTGATTTATTTGTCCAGAATCACAGGCTGGTAAGTGGTGATGCCAGGATTGAGGCCCAGGATTCCAGAGCTAATACTCTGATCCATGACACCCTAGTAGCTTTATACCATGTGTGCAATGCCTTTTACCCATTACGCTGTGCCACCCCAAGGAGCTAGGAATGTGATGAAGGCCATGGACGGTACAATAGAGGCTGCCATGAGTCACAACAAGGGAGCCTAGGGAAGGAGTAGCATTTTCTCTGAGTGTTGAAGGCTGAGGAGGAATTGGCCAGGCAAAAGAAGGGGATGGGGTAGGGGGAGTCCTAGGCAGAGGGAACACGTTTGAAGGCTGGGAGGTGAGAAAGAACATAGTGTATTCCTGGAAGTGAAAGTTGATCAGAATGACTGGAGTGGAAGGAGGAAGGAAGTGAGTGTCAAGGGTCAAGGTCAGAGAAATTGGCAGAGGCCAGAGCACACAGAGTGTGGTAGAATTCTGAATGTTTTCTCCAAGGATTTGAATGTTGTTCCAAAATGTTTAATATGCATACATATTATACATTACATACATATACACAAACTAAGTTTCACTTATACTTCTATGTGGAAAGTAGAGGGGATACGACCAAGTGTGGATCAGGAGAAGATGGTTCACTTCCTCAATAAATCATCATTCTCAAGTTCTTACTTTGGAATCCTATAGGAGCAGCAGGGGCATTTTATACACATCTATTAGTTTATACTTTCACAGTAATTTCCCATCCCTTGGATCTTCACAAGCACCCCAAGACAAAGCTAGAGATTTTTTTAATCTCCATTTAATCTCCTCGATTCTCAGAGGAAGGAACTGACTTGCCCGAAGTCCCAGCTGGTTAGTGGCAGAGCTGAGACTAGAATCCTCATTGCCTGCATCTCTTCTAAGAGATCCAGTCCAGGAAAGTGGGCTTGCAAGGCCCTCAGCTCTGGCCTGAGCCTCTGCTCAGCCCTCTCCTCCCTGAGGAAGTGAAGCAAAGGGACCCTTACCTTTCGGATGCCGTCGTGCTTCATTTCGATCACATGGAGGGTGTAGTTGGTCCGGCGTCCTTTCTCATTAAATTGCACGTTTCCTGTCAAGCCTTCAAACCGCACCTGGAAAAGAAAGCCAGGTGGTGACCAGTGAACCCTGAAGTTGCGCTTCATGTTTGTTCATTGGTTTGCTTTTTCTGCTGAAGTGAAAGTCCAGAACCTGAGGAAGTTACATGGGATGAGGTCTTGGAGTAGCATCAGTACTAAACACCTCTCTACTCCTTTGCCTGTAGCAGTCATCACTGTTAGAGTACAGTGCTCTTGCCTACTAGACTGAAATTCATTCTGAAAACTTTTTCACCCATTGCTTTAGGCAAACAGTAACAGTGGATCAGAGTAGATCCTAATAGGAAATCTCTGTGCCATCCTCAGTCAAACACCCCCATCAGGACTGCCACTGTGAGAAAGACCGCTCCTCAGGTGCACACCTTCAGATGTAGAAAGTGAAGGAGACCTGCAAAGGAAGAGACTGGTGTGCCATCCCTGGTGAGTCAGGAGAAGACCCAGGACCAGGAGCTGGCCTTGTGATGCCTTGGGCTGTGCCTCAATATGGCTTCTCAGTTCCTTTGTGAGTCCAGGGATTACAGTACTTGGGAGCCTAAAGACCTAGAATTGGGAGACCTGGATTTTACCCCAGCTTTCCTTTGAACAGCCAAGTGACTTTGGGCAATTTGCCTCTCTAAGTCTCAAACTTCCTGCCCCATCTACCTTAAATGACACAGCAAATGTGAAAGTGCTGTGCAAACTTTAAAGCACCCGAGGAGATTCTTTGTAAGACCAGAGCCTTTCAACAGGTCTCAGCTGGTGGAATCAAGATGCGTATTGGAAGCCCCCAAATAGGCTGCATGGAACTTCTCCACAAACGAGACAGATTAAACTTCCATGGCTTCCTATCTCCACGTTCACTTTAAAGGCCAAGTAGTCAGCATGGGGAATCCAAGGCTTTTGGAACCAAGCCTGCTGCTCTGGAGGTGACCAATAAAATGTATCCACCCTCGAACTGGGGATGAGTCTAGCTGTGTACCATCAGCTTGAGTATAAGAAATCACATTCTCCAATGATGGTCCACCATGTGTCCTCAGATCAGTCTGGCCTAAGGCCAGTGACACGAGCCTGTGCCTGTAACCAATATGAACCCGGCCCTTTAACCCAGCATCATTTATTTCCCCCTTCCTCAGGCAGCTTAAAAGGAAGCCTCACAGCGTGTTACCATTTTCTGACAGTGAACGACCCGTCCCTCTGCCTTCAGAATACAAGAATAGCTGGTGTGTGTGTGTATTTGAGATGTGGGAGTGGGAGGGAGAAAGAGAGAAAGAAGAAAGGAAGGAAGGAAAGGAAGAAAGAAGGAAGGAAGGAAGGAAGGAAGAAGGAAAGAAAGAAAGAAAATGTGTGTGTGTATATGTCTCCTCTCAGGCTGACCCTCCCATCACCTCCTGGTTTGAAGTCTCAGTGGGGAGGTTACAGCAGGCCCACAGCACTGAACAAATTATATAACAAGCTCTTCACTCTCTGAGATGAAATCTGGAGAAATTCTTGCTCTGGAAAAGTCTGGGCTGGTTTTGCTTTTCAAGGAGGAAGCAAAGTACCAATTCTGCTACAAAGAATAAGAAGAGAGCAATTCAAATCCATCAGAAGCTTCACCTTCTCACCTTGGTCGTCTCTTGCCCATCTTTAGCTTCCCATTCATTGCTGTGTACCAACTTATGTGACTCATTTGGAAAAACAGACTGGGATAGATGTGCAGATGGTTTGCAGAAACAGAAAGAAGTGTCATTAATGACTCAAATGGGCATCTATTTTTGGTGCTGGTATCAAGTGTCATACTAATTATCATTATGTCATATTCATACAGCAAATTGCATAATGTCTCTATGACTCAGTTTCCTCATTTGTTTTATGAGACCCATTAGGTTTAATTATGTCTTAAGGTTGGTTTACAGATTAAATGAGATATTTTTTGATCAATGCTTGCCCCATGGTGAGTATTCAACAGAGGCCAGCTATTATTTTTATTATTACAAATTGTGTTATTAATACTACCAGCATTTTACAAGAGTTTATGAAGCATTTTCACATATATTACTTCATCTCCATTCATAGCAGCCCCCTGATATAGGTCAGTTAGAGAGAGATTAGGATCTTCACTTTCAGAAGATCCTAAACTCTGGAAGGTAAAGTGATTTGCTCAAGACTTAGGACTTACAAGTGTCCAAGGCAGGCCTGACATCCAGAGCTTCTGACATATTCTGGTTTCTTCACTTAATATACCAAGTGGCCTCTCAAACAGAGGACAGTGCTACTGTCCTAGGCTCTGAGGGGTGACACAGAGATGTATAGAGCATGTGTTCTCCAGGCCTACTACTGCTCTCCTCTATTCCAGTTGGGCCTTCCCCAGGCTGCACTCTGTTAATTCCTAACTATGTGGCCATGTACAAGTCACTGTGCCTATCTGTTGTTGGTTTCCTCCTCAAAGAACTGAAGTGCTTAGCATATTGTCTGGGACATAAATGTTCAATGAATAGTGTCTGTTATCTAAGTGATGGTGATGGTGATGATGATGTTGAAGGTAATGATTACTACTACTACTGTGCTGTGTACAGTGGGTACGCAGTGTGGCAAAGAAGAAGATTTAACATGGAAGCCTTGGGTCTGATACGCTGTGGTCTCACGACAGGGGATTCTTTCAGCAGAAACGAGGGTCTTTTCACTGTCATTTTTACATGTCTTTCTCAGTTTCCAAAAAAATCAGCAGCAGGAAAGTTTTGTGACCCGAGGGCCCCTTGTGTTGCCACAATGTTTTCACAAGATGCTGCTTATTCGATGTTCCCAGAAACCCAGTGAGTAGCAAAAGCAGAAGTTATTTTGCTGATGTTATAGATAGGATTACTGAGACTCAGAGCTACGGCACTTGGGTTCAGGATTCACAGTACATCAGGAGAGGCCCGGAGCAGCTGAAGGCTCTGACCGTCTAGTTGGAGAAGCCAAGACTTACACATCCTGAGATAAATTAGAGTGGGAAAGAAGACGTGCCAGAATTACTGTTCCATGATGGCAGAGCAAGGAGAGGTCAAGAGAATGGACTAGCCCCAAACCATGTATGAGGGCAGTCTGGACTCATAGTCAGAGGAATAAGCTTCTCAGAAATATATGCTATGGGCACATCTGGAAACTGCCATCCTATCCATCAGGACTGAGCCCCTGAGCCCTCATTCCCCACTCCCACCCCCTACCCCCATGCTGGGGTGACAGGGATCAGACTGAGGGAAACCTGGAGTTTCCCCTTAGCTCCTGCCTCCTGGACCTCCCATCACTGTCCTGGCACCTGCTGACTCCCCCCGTGAAAGATGGAGAATTCACCTTGCATTTCCTGTGAATGGTATTGGTTGCCAGCCCAGAGTCTGCCACCCATGAGATGCTGAAGCATAGATTTTCTTTCTTGCTTGGTGCCCGCTGTTTGCTGGTTAGTGTTTCTACTACTTGAGCCATTGACCCTGATGACTCCTCCAACCCCATCCCCGGGGCGGGGGGTGGGGGGGCAGCGGAGATGCTCTGGGCCCGAGGCTTCTTCAGCCTTTTCGTGGCTGCCGTGAGGTGGATCTGTTCTCTTGGCCTCTCCTCCTGCATGCTCACTGGGTGTGGGAAGTCAGAGCCTGTGGGCTAGATCCCAGTAGACCGCATTCTGGTTATACTAGCCAAGTTAAGTCTCAGGACCCCTCTGAGCTTCCACCTGCCCACCTGAACAATGGGAAGAAGAATCCTGCTCTATCTCATGCAGTTGCCCTGAGGTTCAAAGAAGCTTGTATATTATCCCTTTTTTAAAAAATATATTTTTGAGCCTTGTGACAAGCCAGTGAGGGAGGCAATGCTAAGAGATGAGGAAATTAATGCCAGAAAAATGGAGCAATTAATCCAGGATCCCCCAGATAGCGCCTGGTGGAGTCATGGTGTGAACCCAGCTCTTCTCTTCCTACGCGCTAACAGCCAAGCACGATGCCCACAAGTCCTCACGTGTACCCTCACTCTAGCCTTCTGCTGGGTATCATTTACATCCTCACCCAGACCCTCCAAAACCCAAATCACTCTTTGTTCAAATTCACCCTTCCTTTAAGGCATGAATGACCATCCATCCCAGTTAGCTTGGGGTCGTTTCAGTTTACATGTCTTGTTCTGGGATAATTGGTAATAGCTCTCCCATTCACCCTTAAGTTTGGATGATAAATTATATGGTCACCGTATTTAAAGCCCCAGTTTCGTTCCTACGGGAAGCCTGGTAATGTCCAAATTCCTCAGTCCATGGCGTTCTTTTCTGACAGTCCATAGCACCACGAGCCTGGCTGTGTTATTCAGCCCTTAATCTATACCTTTGTGGCTATTATTTCTCAGGAGCTTGTCTTTCCTTCTACACTGGGTCTTGAGTCCCGAAAGGTATGGACTGTGTCTCACACCCCTATTGCCCAGCTCACCCCAACCTCATCTAGCAATGTGCCACGTAAACCTTCACTTCCAATGTGCGTGGTCATTGGCTGACAGATTGCAAACACAAAGGCAAGAGGGCTGATCCTTATTTAGGGCAGCGATTCTTCGCCTGAGGTCCTTAGCTGGGCTTCTCAGAGTGTCTGTGGTCCACCTGACTCCTGGTCATGCAAAAATATACGTGTGTGCATTTTCTGGGAATAAGAGTACAAAGCTTTGTTTCCCATCATATCCTCAAAGGGCCTATGACCCCCCAAATGCTAACAGCCTGACTTAGGGAGCTGGATCTTTTCTGCCAGCCGGAAGCCAACTTATGGGCGCCCTCATGCCTCTTCCTTCCTGGAGTGCTGAGGAATTCCAGGATGTGGGCTCATTAATATTCTGAATGGCTCCTTGGATGTCAGGCAGGGAGCAGGCAGGCTGGTTGTCTTCACCCTGCCACCGGGGAAACTATAGTGGGGTGTGGGGGAGCAGGGGCATGTAGATATTACCCAAGGCCGTGTGCTGGTGCTGGCTGGCCCATGGCTTGTGTCTCACCTGCTGGGCTGGGCCTTCGAGGCTTCAGAGCAGAGCAGTTAATGGAGACAGGGTGAGGTAGCAAGGAGATGTGGGTTGGAGTCCCACTTTTATCACTAACTGTATAATCTTGGGAAATTAAAAAAATCTCTGTAGCTCAGTTTCTGCATTTATAAAGCGCAGTTAATAAAACCAGCTACCTCAGAGGGTTATATTGAGGATTCAGTGAGATCAAACATGTAAAATACGTTCAGAACCTTGTACGTAGTGAGCCCTGGACATATCATAGCTGGTGTTACCATTAGTTTTAGAATAACGTGCTAATTCCTTTTGGCCTAACTCACAGACATCCCAGCTCTACCACAAGCTGACCCACAGGTCCCTCCCCATGTGTGACCTGAAGGCCAGTGGGCAGGGCAGAAGAGACTCGAGCCCCCATCCTTGGATTCCAAGGACCAAATGTCATTGGGATTTACCCAATCTACTGTAGGTGCACACTGCTTCTTCCTAGGGCCATGGCTTTCTCAAGAGATGGGTCTTGAGGGTGAGATGGTTGGACAGTGGCCATGACTGTGTGTGTAAGGCCTTGAAGCTCAGTGCGTACAAGCAAAGGCCCCTGGGGCCACAGGGCAGTTGTGGGACAGGAAGAAGAACCCTGGATGGGTGTCTGGTCCAGCCTGTGCTGCTAAGCTGCTGTGTGAGCCCGGCTGAGTCACTGCCTACTCTAGGTCAGCTGCTTCATCTATAATGTAAGGGAAAATGGGAGTCGTGATTTTTCAGGTCTCTTTCAGCAATACATGTTTGTGATTCTAGGTGATTAACAAAGATTTGAAAGTAATCAGTTTGAACAGCTGATTTTTAGATCAGAATGTTGGTTTTATTTTTGTGTCTGTTTTGTGCCTAGTTCTCCCTGCCCTACGTCCACACCCAACAGAGACTGAAGGGAGTTTCTTGAGGGCAGGTCTTGACTTCTCTTGTTGTCCCCAGAGCTTGGTCCCAGACCAGAGCACGTAGTAGGCTCTCAGGAGCAGCTGACTGGCACACACATGTCTTGACTCAAGACAGTATAGAGATTATTATGTTTTTGACTAAGGCAACTGCTTCCTCTCAACCCCACTGAAGGCAGAAGCAGAAGCCTGAGCATGTTACAACCAGAAAGACATGGGTTAGAGCATAAGAAAAAATAAATTAGATCCTTAGAGTTCTTAAGCCAGTTGAGACCCAAGAATTGTCTCTCTAACCGCCTCATTGTCGTGGATGAGGAAAGGGAAGGGTGTAGGAGATATGAATGAGTATTTCAAGGTCACCCAGAGACTCAAGGGCCCAGCGGGACCTGGACCCCAGCTCTCCTGATTCAGTGCCCTTCCTGTCACCCACGTCGTCTCCAGGCTTCATCACTGTCACGATGGCATCAGGATATCCTTCCAGGGATGCCCTTAAGATGGGAGAGGCAAGGGAGCTAGAAGGGTTGTGAGGCTGAGGGCAAGTCCGTGGGACCTTCTGAAACTAGCTTCACATTGCAAACAGAATCTGTCTCGACTGTGGGGTCTGGAAGAGCATTTTAAATAAGCCAGAAGGCGGGCACAGCACCTTTGGCGATCATTCTGAAGCTGGTGGGTGTCTGCTCTTGCTGCCTAGCGATTCGGGGCCACCCTGCGCAGAGACGGGGAGGGCAGAAAGGGCTGTGGGTGGACCCATTCGCGTGTGGTCACAGGGCAGCTGCTTCACTTCATTCCAAAGGACAGAAGTATAATCCACATTCCATGTTCAGGCAGTTCATCCAAGCTGAAGAACAGCCTGTGATATTCCTGTCTTGTCTCTTTCTCCAGGTTGTGAAAATTGTTAGAGCTGTGCACGTGTGGTTGGAAAACAAATGGGAATAGTTGTACATTTTGCTCTACATTTCTGCCTCATTCAGAAACGCATCTCTCCTTCCCTGGGAGTCCAAATTCATCTTCTGTTGAATGGAGTCTTGAAAGTAGAGCTGGCCTTATCTAGGCAACTCTTGGATGGGGAGGGCAGGTCCTGAGAGGCATTTGTACCAAAATATCTTGCTGCTGCTGGCTTGCCACTGTGTCAGATACTTGGACATTCCTTTGCAGTGAGCACTGCCCTCTTTGCCCAGTCCCCTTTGGAAACACAGCCTCTCTCAGGAGGCACGAGAGGCATCCTGTGGTGCTATCCGTCAGGAGTTGGAGGACCACAGCCTGGGCTTGAGGTGCTTCTAGAAACTTCTAGAGACTTCTAGGAGTGCAGAGAGTGATAAAACTGGGCAAATCCCCAGAAACTTCTAAACCAGGAATGTGAAGTACATGGCTCATGTGTACGTCTGTCTCATCCTGCTTCCACAGCAGACGTATCACGAATTGAGTATTTATACTCCCCCCCGTTGAGTCTGGATTCAGCCTCAGAATCCTCTGCATAGCCAGCTGACTGGAGGGGCCTGACCATTTTCTATCCCCGTTCTTTACCTGTTGTTAAGCGCGAACAAAATTGATGATTGCAATGCTGAGAAGCAAGAAAATAGAATCAGAAGTCCTGAGAAACATTTTCAGGGTCCCAGCATGACATGTGCACAGAAAGCAAAGGTAATGAAGAAATCCAGAAAATCAGGGCAGGAGGGGGAGTCTCCAAGAGACTGCTAAAATGCTTCAGTTTCATCCTTGTATATCTCACGTCCCCTTGTCAAATACAGAATCACTGGCTTCCCCTTTTTAACATAAACGCTAAGCAGAAAATAGAGCTTTTGTGCTGTCAGGAATGACTATTCCATACTATTGCGTCTTTTTGTTTCGTTTTTCAAATTTCTGCGTGACCTTCCATGTACGCCAAGAGCCACAGACACAATGCAGCGGCAGTCCAAACTTAGGCGTGCTCTCCCTTTTCTTTTAAATAGCTACGTCCCACCTGAAACCGATGCTGAAATCCCCTGTGAGGCTCCCATAAGATGGGGCAGCCATTGCCAGCCTCACCTGCTGCAGAGCTCTCTGGATGTCGATGCCCTGGCCCCAGGGCACAGCTGGGTTAGCCAGGCAGTCCCCAGCATTCCCCCGGCGAGAGATATCGATTCTCTGCCTCCGCAGGCTCTGGAAAGCCTCAGCCATCACCTTCACCCCGTCGTAGGTGAGCGCAGAGGTGTACTAGTGGGAGGAACAGAGACAGTTAGGTGTCAGAGCTCGCTGACAGGGAGGCAGGCGGGAGCTGTATCTGGGAACGAGCTTCCCGGTGGTGAGGATGCCTGCAGTCGGCCAGGGATGGGGAGTGGGGGGAGGAGGGGAGCAGCTGTGAGCCGGGAAGTGCCTGCCTCTTAGATGGGGGCTGCCGCTCCACCTCTCTAGCCAATATTGCCCTCCTGGATTGTGAGTTCAGTATTACTGCAGGTTGCGATGTTAGAAGAGAACTTTAGAATTTTGTGTTCCATCTTGCCATTTGAAAATGTTGGTTCAACTGGAAAAAGAATGCATAGACTAAATACAACACATCTGTATCTGTCTGATACAGTCCATGGAAAACCACTTGGTGCTCTCTGTGGTATAGTCATCAGTTGGGGGCCAAGAGGAACAGTTTACTCCACCATCCCTGGTGACAGTAAAAGAATAATCCAAGAAGGGTCAACTCTAAATTATTTCCACATGTGGTTCACTCAAGTGGCAGGTTTACATTCTGCAAACTTTCCCCTTGTGCTTCTTCATGCTAACCCTCAATTTTATCCCCCTCTCGCCTGAAAGCGGGTGAAAATGTTGAAACAAAAGCGGGATAACAATCCAGAACAACATTTCCTGGCGCTGGAACTCATGTCTGTCCTCATTACTTTGTCCTCGATGTCTAGCATGTTCTCTGGCACATTCTGAGTTCACAGTAGAGTTGTAGAATGAACGTATATGTATTTTTCCAGTTCTTAACTTTGATTCTCTTGCTATTTTAAAAGTGTATACCTTATATTTTGTTATTTTTATAATCAGCTCCAATCTTTTGGAAATTGGGTGGGCTTTTCGCATATTAATGAATTAACTGCTGTGTGGTTTGCTCATTGCTTTAAAGCACATTTGTGATTTTTCTTGCTTAAGCTCATATTGAAATAAATTTTTATTTCTGAATTGCTAACTCAGTTTGAGCAAAAGTGGGATGAGAAGCATCTCGCTTAAGTGGCCTGCCATTCGCAAAGAGAAATTGACAAGTGGCAAGAGAAAGTTGCCCAGGATCCACAGTTTGCCCTGGATAAACAAATTTAGCCTCAGAATCCTTCTCAGCACAGTGTTTCACACAGCCATTGCCGAACTGTTGGATTTGATGTGGGAAAGAAAAATTATCCACTATCCTTATTCTAAGCCATTATCAAATAGCAGACAATATAGATGTTGGCTGCAGGATTTAAAGCTGCCTTGCTGGGGAGTGAGAGACAGGTAGTCTGCGTGATAATAGGTAGTAGACTCTCTGAGAAGGAGATGTGCTGGTTATTGCTTAGTTAAATTTCCTTGATTTTTAGCTAGGTATGTGGCTGATTAGAAAAAGGGCCAGCTCCCTGCACAAATCTAGGCGGCTCAATCCATGAAGAAATAAATGCATCCCCCTGGAGCTGTGCAACATGGTGGTCCTGCCCAGAGTAGAGACATCATTTTCCAGCTTCCCCCGTAGGTAGCCGGGGTGGGTTTCTAAGATGTGGCCAATAGCATGTAAAGGGAAGATCTGTGTGTGACTTCTGGAAAGACTTCTTATAGGAAGCAGTTTGGGTTTTTATTTTCCTTTTCCCTTCCTGCTGGGTAGAATAGTGAGGTAATTGTTGGAGCCTCTGCAGCCATTTGGGGCTATAAGGTAGCAGCCATATGCTGAGGATAGCAGAACAAGAAGATAGAACAAGCCTCAGTGTTTGATGATTGTGAAGCCATTACACAAGCCCTGGGTTGCTGACTCCTGAATTCTGTTTATATGAAAGAAAATCAAAATATTTAGCTTGTTAAAACCATTGTCATTCTGGATTGTCCATACCCTCAGTCTTTACGGATACACTTTTTAACTTGTTCCTCTTAGGAAGTCCGTCCTTATCGAAAGGCTAACACTATCTAGGAATCTAGGGCAGGCACAGGGACCAGGTTGGTCCTTTGCTGCCTGCCGCCCATCCTCTTACCTTAGGTCTCTTCCAGTCCACCCGGGTGTGGTCCCGAGCATCACTGTTTTTCCACTGCTGCATGATCCTGGCTGGGATGGTGTCTGTGTAGTTCACCAACTGGAAACCTGTTACGTTTGCTCCACTCTCCTTGAATTTGTTTAAGTCAATGTCCATGAAACCCTGGGTGGAGAGGAAGGGAAAGAAGTCAGAATATGTTGCCTGGGTCCATCCATTTAACCATGTTACAGAATCACAGCCTTTTCCACCCAGTTCCTACTTAAGGTGAAACCGACTTAATGGAGAGACAGTTGTGTCTCCCTCCCTTCTGAATTCTGTTGTCACTTAGTTTGTGCACAGAGTTAGCACAGTGGTTAAGAGCCCTTGCTCAGGAGCCAGCCATGCCTGGGTTGAAGGTTGGGCTCTGCTGCTCCCAGCTGTGAGTTACTACCTTGGACCAAGTTCCCTGATGTTTTCTCGTACGAATAATGGAGGTTAGGAGGCGGGGGAGAAAAAGCAGTGCGATGATCCACGTGATCAGTAAATGGTGGCTGAGATTACTGTGACGACACAGATATGCAATAGAATGAAAAACAAAAGAGGGGGAGGTTTTTCCTCTACCATCACCACTCTCCACCCTTGTGAGAGGAGAGGAATCTGAAGTCCGTTGGGGGCAGGCGCCTGAGGGCTCCCCAGTGTCACCAGCGTGTCTAGAAGAGGCTGCATGCTGATTACCCCTCCCCCTGTGCTCTTTCCTGGGCCACAGCCGAGGTCTTCTCTAGCCAGTGAGTCCTGATCAGTTTTCATATCTGCAAAGCATTTTTTATTGGGAAAAACTTTCCTCCCCATTTGGTAAAGTTCATTGAAACTCAGGAAGCCTTCAATTTAGAAAGGAAACCTTGTATTTCTATAATATATTCCATAGTGTACAATACTTCCAGATCTACAGCCGCATTTCACTTTATGGCTTTATAAGGTAGAAATTATATGTTTATTTGTCAGATAAAGAAATTGAGACCAGAGTGGGAGAATCGTCTTCACAGAGTCATTCATTGATTTAGTAGCAGAGAGGGGACCAGAACTAAGGTCTTCCGTAGGTCTTCGCTCACTTGCTCACTTGTCATTCAACGAACATATCTGAGAACCTGCAGTGTACTCTTCTAATAGTGAGAGAAACAACTTCCTTCTCTTACAAAGCTTACTTTCTAGTGGGAAACAGAGACCATAAACAAACAAACTGTTAGGTATAAAATAAGCTACAAGGATATATTGTACAACACGGGGAACAGAGCAAATATTTTATAAGACCTATAAATGGAGAATAACCTTTAAAAATTGTGAATCACTGTATTGTACACCTATAACATGGAGTATTATACATCAACTGTACTTCAGTTAAAGAAAAGTAAATATGTAGCACAGCGTCTAGAGCACAGTCCAGCAGAGCACACTCTGCTGTAGCTGTGAGTCCTCTGAAGGAAGATGAAGTGGGGAAAGAGGTGGGGGAGGGGAGGGCAGTGCCACGCCCTGGAGTCACGATCCGTTTGAGCCTCCCTGAGATGGTGGTGTCAGCACAGGGACCTGAGTGAAGTGAAGCCGTGTGAGTGAGCTCTGGGGAAATCTGGGGGAGAGCATTCTGGCTCAGAGGTCGGAGGATGTTTGGCATGTTCCAGAAAACGTTAGAAGGCTGGTGTGACTGTAGCACGGTGAGTGAGTGAGAGAGAGGGCGGGAAATGCAGTCGGCAGCCCAGGGCTGGATCACATAAAGCGTTGTGATCCCCTGGGTTTCTTTTTAAGGTATAATTGGCGGCCCACTGCAGGAGTTTGAGCAGGGATCATAAAGTCATTGCTGTCTGAGCTCCACAGCTTGGAGAAACTGCCAGACCCCTGGGGGTGAAATGGGGGAACGAGCAGGGGAAGCAGTTTGGTGGATGGAGGTTGGGGAGAGCCAAGGACTGGCAGCTGAGAGCCCGGAGCACTGGCCCCAGCTCTGCCCGGGTCTCTTCATTTCTCACTGACTTGATCCAGTTTCCTTACCTAAAAGATCTAGTCATCAGTGACTTCATGACTCAAAGACATCCCACCCGCCCCATGCCTCTAAAGTTCTGCGTTTCTTTATTATTTCTATTTTATAAACACACGAAGCTCAGTTCCGCCCCGAGCCCTTGCCTAGCTGTTCTCTCTGCCTGGAAGTGAGCTTTCCCTGGCTGACTCCTGCCCGTATTTTTGGATCTCAGCTAAAATGCACTGTCTTCAGACAGCTCTTTCCTGACCCCTTATGTAAGATTCAATTCTTGCCCTGTGGTGGATGCTGTTGATGCCCTGCTGATTTCCACTCCCCCAGCCCTTAGACACTGATATTCCGCTTTATATACTAACTACAAATACCTGTTACTTCACCTGCGTGCAGGGTAAGCCAGACGTATCGGGGATTTCATTCACCCAGAGCAGCTCTCAACCATTGACAGATGGGGAGTTCGTAGATAAATACTCCAGAATCCTCTTCCCTGGGTGGGGTAACCCTGAGGCATGCTCTACACCCAGGTCTAGAGCTTCCCTAAAGGATGGAGCTCCGTAGCCCTGAGGGGTAACTCTCTTGGTTATGCACTTTTATCAGATGCCTGCTGTCCCTTCCCTACTTCACATCCCTGATTCCCTGCTGTTGTTTCTGGGATTCACGTCCAAAGAAGCTGCTTGTACTTGAATTGCTGTCTTAAGACCTATTTCTAGTAGAACCCAGTCAAGTCACCCCCAACACCCAGTCCAGTCAGTTCCTTCTCAGTGTTCTGTTTATCACCATTTGAGATGATCTCGTTTGCTCATTTATTCCCTTGTCCTCTCTCCTTGGGTTGGAATGTCAGCTCCATGAGGGCAGGGACCTTTTCTGTCTTGTTCACGGATGTATACTAGAACCTAGCACCTAGAACAATGCCTGGCACAGAGTAGGTGCTCAATACGTATTTGTTGGGTGAACGAATAAAAGCCAAAGACTTTCCTCAAGCAAGAATGCTTATTAGCTAAGGGGAAGTGTGATCACCAGGCAGTAAAGGCCGGTGGATGATTTTAATTGTTTGAAAAGAGAAGCTCATGTTGGAAATATATTTTATGATTAACTTTTCCCATAGCTACAGTTTACAGACATTCACAGGGGTCTACTGAATTGCACAGTTTCTAGCAAGCTTTTAGTACAGATGAAATCAGAATTAGGTTCTCGTACCCAATAGGCATTCAAAGACGTTCTACTACCTAAGAGTACAACCATCCTACCCCTGGTTAAAAGCTAATGCACAGTTGAGAGACTTCCCATAATTTTTAGAGATCTTAAAAAGAACATCTTGTTCATAAAGTAACTATTGAGAGAATAAAATGAAAGCAACCTCCTGCAGTCAAATTCTGTCGCTTGAAAATCTGTAACAAGCTCCCGGGCATTTTGTATTGACTGCCCACATCAATGTAATGGGGGCCATAGGAAATGGCAGAGTTTATTCAAACATAAATGCCACTCAACTCCATCACCAGAGTGTCTGACTACAAGGTTACTGGAACCAAATCTCAAGGTATATCTAATCAAACTGATGGGACCTCTAACTGAACTCCTTAGCTCCCCTGAGAAGGAAGGGACAAAGAATGATAAAATAAGCTCCTATCTGTGCTGTTAGGTAAAAGACACAAAATGAGGGAATAATTTTTTTCTTTTTTACCACGTGAATATGTTTTCTTTTTAGTACTGTTAAAAAATAAAAATAGATCCTCAGATAATTTTGATATATGTTGTTGGGTCAAACTCATCTGTTAAGTCCCTGGAAAGTGTGGGAGGGAGTGGCAGTGGCAGAACAGGGAAGAGAAGTCAGGGCATTGGTTGACTCTTTGATAGGGTCTGTTAAGGGAGCCCTGCCTAGTTGGTTGTCTCTTGGCCTGGAATTAAAGAACACTGGCGCTGTTAAATGCTCTACTGAAATGCAGCTTCGGAAGCATTGCTCCTCAGGATAACAGAAATGACAACAATGGCAAAGCTGTCCCTTCTTATGCATTATATAACTTCGTCTATACAGCCTTTTGAGAATTATGAAGTTGTCGTTTAAAACTGAAAAATGAAATAATCAGTCGAGAGTCACCCTTGGATTTATTAAACATTTCCCAAGCTCTTACCCTGAGCCAGACATTCTATTAAATGCTTTATATACGTAATCCTATTTAATCCCCCCAGACAACCCTGAGAGGTGAACATGCACAGTAGGCACCGGGTGCTCATTTGCATACATGAGTGAGTATCTGTCCCAATTTTATGTGTGAGGAGCTGTGGTTCAGAGACCTTTGGAAACTCCCTTGAGGTCACCCAGCAAGCAAGGAATCCAGCTGTGGTCCAGCCATCAAATCTGTCTTCTTTGTCTGTGTTACACTGCTTTGCCAGTGGGGAACGTAGGAGGCTAGCTTTAGGATGGCATTTCCATATTGCCCCAGACAGAGGGACAGAGAAGCTCAGACAGTGTGGCTGACAGTTAATAGCCTAGAACAGGTGTCTCGCTCTGCCAAAGAGGGGCCTTCCAATACAGCTTTCTGTCTTAAAGCAACGTCTGTGGGAGAGCACAGTAGGTTTCTCTGCTTGACACCATGATGGTGGTTAGAGATTGGTTAGATGTTTCTCAAGCCTCTGATTTATACGAAGTCTGTTAGTGCCCACCTACCCCACATTTATACCAGGAGTCAGCAAATTTTTCTTGATAAAGGGTCATACTGTGGATTTTTTAGGCTGGTGGGCCATGTGGTTTCTGTCGTAACTATTCAGTGTTGCTATTACGGCACGAAAGCCGTCCTAGACAGTAGAAAATGAATGAGCATGGCTGTGTCCACTGAGACTTGAATTTCCCATAATTTTCACACGTCATGAAGTATCACTTTTCATTTTTCTAATAATTAAAAAATGTAAAACCATTCTTAGCTCATGAGCCAGACAAAATCAGGTAGCAGTTGGATTTGACCCACGGGCCATAGTTTAGGTTTACGGACGCCTGAAGCAAAGATGCTGGCTATCAGGTCAAACCCGTCGTTGTCCAGAGAGGAGACTAGTGGCCTCGAGTTGTAGGCTGACTAGAGGGGTAGCTGGGATTAGGATATGTATTCCCTATGTACTCATCGTAGAAGGCAATGCAATGCTGACCAGTCATTTAAATAGAATGACTGGGGGAAAAAGTGCTCAATTAATTAAACTGGTTAATATAGTCATTCCATCTCTCATATCTCAATGATAATTTTCGAAGGATTAGAATGAAAAGCCTTTTCAAATAATTATAATATCCTAAAGAGATGTTTAACAGTATAATTACATTAGACATGCTTTCACGTTGCTGTAAAGATTTAGAAAACGCTTTGAGGATCATGAGGAAGCTCTGAGTTATCATTATGACTGTTAATTATCATGTGTGCCTGGAAACAAAAGAACCTGATTATGTGTGCTTACTGGTTATTTAACCTCTCTGAGTCTTAGCTCTCTGGTCTTCAAAATGCGGATATAATAGCACCTACATCATAGAACTGGAGCAAGATTTAAAAAAAAATACATAAAGCACTTAGAGCTGTGTCTGGCACATAGTAAGTGCTTAATGAATGTTATTATAATCATCAGTGATTATGAATGTTATTATCATCACATTCACCATCATCATTATCACTGGGTCAAAAGAGGTTAGGTGTTGTTACAACTGCTTTGAAACCAGGCACTGGGTCAGGCAAGACACCTGAGCCAACAGGAGGCAGGTGTATAGGAACGCGGCTTTCAAAGGATAAAAAGCTTTATCTTCAAAGCCAGATTTCCTTTTTCTCTGGGGTTCTTTCCAGAGGTCACATACAAGCTATTCAGCCCTCATCGTCCTGCTTGGGCGGACACCGTTAAGGGGCCAAGGAGAAGGTTTTTTAACAAGACCTGGGATGCCGGAGAGAGCGCTCCCTCCATCTCCTCCCCTTGAGATCTAGAAGAGGTAAGTTAGAACAAATTGAAGAACTTGCACTTTATACTCTGAATGGCACAAGTTGAATGTGGCAAGTTTCCCCAAATTGTCAGATAAATTCTTAGATGACAGCTCCACAGAGAGGATAGTTATAGGGAAGTACAGTTTGAAAAGTCTGGTTCCATTAGAAATGCTTGAAAAAAGTGGGGATGTTCAACCTGAAAATAATGGAAGACTAAGAAGGGAAGTGAAGGATGTATTTGAATCCCAGAAGGGCTGTCGTGGGAAAGAGGTAGAAGATTTGTTCTCTAAGGTTCTGGAAGGCAGGCCAGCACCAACCAATGGACAGAAGTCATGGGATGCAGACTTTGGCTAAAATAATAGTGACAATAATAACCACCGTGCCTAACGTGTATCAGACCTGTACTGTGTAGTAGTAGACACTGTGCTGAGAGCTTTATTTGTATGATCTCATTTAATCCCGGTGACAGTCCTGTGAAGCAGGTACTTTTATCATTCCCACATTGCAAATTAGAAAACTGAGTCTTAAATGAATGGAGTAGCTTCTGCCTAACATAACATAGAAAGTGAGGGGCAGAGACCGTAGTCATAGCAAGTGACAAGACTCTGGGCTTCTTTTCTAGCCATTGTACATTCTGCCCCCTCAACGTTAGTCCCATCAGTCTGATTCATTTATCTTCTGTCCTGCAACGAAGCCCTTGCAATGGCCTGCATCTTTATACTAAGAAGGAATTAGCAGGTTTCTAGGAGACCCAGGTGTTAGTCTTCAGCTCCTTTAATGGATGCTGGTCATTGGGATGTGAACCACAAAGCTCTTTATTTCTCTCTCTCTTGGGGTCTTTCCCAGCTTTCTCTCTGACTGCAGCCTTGCTTCTCATCTCCTTTAGACCTAGAAGACCGTGTGACCCTAGAGAGCAGGAACCTCGGTCCCCACGGTATCCACAGCCCAGTACCTGGAGCAGGCTGACTGCTTAATTGACACCAAGGGGTGAAACATATACAACGAATGTCTTCACTCACCCTTTTCATGGTTTTCTTGTAAGTTTCCATCCTGTCACCTGTCAGTCTCTCAGCTTTCATCTTGTGGACCAAAGAGGTCTTGTTATTGACTGTTTCTGTGTGTGTAGTATATTCTGAACTGGGTCATAAATAAGTAGTGTCAGGAGAATAATTTTAGGGACAACCGCATAAGTTCTGTCCTGTCTTTGAACTTCATGAGCTGTCTACCCTAGGGTAGTGTTCTCACCTTCTCCAGGCACTAGATTATTGATCTGCAAAATGAGGGCATTGGCTAGATCAATGATCTTTCAAACTGTTGTCCCAGGCTGTAGGCATTTCAGAGGCTACCAAGTTGAATTAGTGGGAGGGCAGAAGGATGACATTCTGGATTCCCACCCTCCCTCTTCCACCAAAGCAGCTCTGCTTTTTATCTGTTTTACATACTGGGGTTCTCCCCAAGATTCCATTTGAAACTAGAGCTTTAAACGAAAAAGTTTGGAAACTTCTGAGCCAGTCGATTTCTCTCTTAAGGGCTTTTCCAGCTTTGATCTACAATTCTGTGATCACACAGGTGCGTGCGCATGAATATGGATGTACACGAATTCATGGAATATTCCTGGGGTGAGGACTTTGTTGTGTCCTCAAATAACCATGTCTCTGCATAAGGTCTTCAGATTTTCCTATTCTAGCCACTTTAACCGACCGAAACTTGAATGCGTCCTTACCCTATATAATCCCTCATAACATAGGCTTATCTGGTTCCTGCCAAGTCAATAAGACATTGCAGCTGTGCTTAAAGCAGCTAAAACACCATTCGATTTGGGAAAAAACCACTAGTGTTAACTCTTAGCCAAGTACATTTGAAACCAGGGAGGCAGGTACCTGTACGCTTGGATATCAGCAAACACGCAAACAGACCTATCCCCCGAACACAAGTCCACTGCTGACAGATTATTTTAAAAGGTAGTTGGGATCTCACAAACCAAATTCTCTCAGTCTGTGGGTTTAGGATAACATGCTGGCATTTTGTGGCAGAAGGTCAGGGGCCCCCAGATTGGGCTGTCAATGCATGAAGAAAGAAGTGCAGTATCTGGCCTGGGGTTGGTTGGTCTTTCAGAACCTCCCTTCATCTTAACTCTCTTCTAATTGGCTGCAGTCATGGGTAACACCTGGCCACGGCCACTTCAGAACAAGAGCCAGAGGGTAGGGGTGGAGTGGGCTTGTATGGCTGGAGTTCCTGGCAGACTTGAAACCAGCAATACCTTCCTTTCACCTGATCCAAACCTTCCTGTCCAGTGAGGCTCAGGCAAAGACTATAGCAAGCCCACCTTTGATGAAATGCCAGCTTAAACATTCTCAGGGGCTCCATAGAGCAGGCACCCAATGAATGCTTGGTGAAGAATGAATGAAAGTCCAAACGTATGATAAATTTGAAACCTACTAGGAATGGGGAAAGGAATATTCTTGCTATTCATTCATTCATTCACTCATTCACCTGTGAGGATCTAACATTGCCAAGTACATACTGGACAAAGGGATGCAGCAGAGAATAAGATAGGTTTGGTCCTTGTTTTCAAGTTACTTAAGGTTTAGTGAGAAAGGTCCATATTACCCACATAACTGTAGAGCAAAGTAGGTAGAACCAAACCTGAACCTGGAACTCAGGGAAGGCTCCCAGTGGAAGCAGGGAAGCTGAAAGAAGAGGAGGCTTTGGCTGGGTGAAGAGTGCAGGGAAGAACTCTCTAATTGGAAAGCACACATGCTCGGAGATTCTGAATCAGAGTGACAGAGGGCGGTGAATCAGAGGAAATGTGTGTACACATCAACCTGGATTCAAATCTCAGCTCTGCCACCACCTAGCTGTGTGACTTCAGGCAAGCTACTCAACCTTTCTGTGCCTTGGCATCCTTTACTGCAAAATAAGAATCATTATAGCAGCTATCTCATAGGGATTAACTGTATTAGTCGTTATCAAATTCTTAGGACAGTGCCTGGTACATAATAAGTACTCACCTAGAGCACTCTAGAGTCTGTTTGCTTTTCTGTCTTAAAAAAAGGGACAAGTAAGGAAGTGAGGACTGAACCTTTCTAGTTACATATTACCCCAATCTCCTGCCAAAATAGGTACTTAAGGGGTCTGTCCCTCCTGCTTCTGAGCTGGTAGTGGCAAGGGGGTTCCATGCTCTGGAAGAGCAACTGCAGCTGCTGGCTTGTATATCTGAAATAACCCACTGACTGAGCATGGAAAGGGCCTTTCCAAATCAGCCAAGGTGTGCATGGCTGGCAAGGGCAAAGGATGCAAACACCCAGTGCTTGAGATGAATGGAGTGGCTTCTCCCTTAGAGTGAAGGGAGCCAATGTGCTTCGAGAATTTTGTTTTGGCACCTCTGGACCACAGAGAAAGGCAGGAAAACCAGAACCGTAAATTGCACATCTGGAAAGGTCCTTTTGATCATTTAGTCCTTTTGAAAACCCTTGAACAAATCTGGAACAAATTGAGACCCTCAAAAAAATAGAATTTTTTTTTTGCAAAGGATAATGAGTCAGTGGCAGAGTTGGGATGAGACCCCAGGCTTCTGCTGCACTCACTGTTGTAAAACTTGATGTAAATTAACTCACTTTATCTTGTGAGGTATGCATTAATATTCCCACCTACAGATGAGGAAACTGAGGTACAGAGAGGTGAGATGACTTGCCCAAGGTCACACGGCTAGTAGGTGACTGAGCGAAAATTCAAACCCAGGCAGTTTCAGAAGAAAAAGAGTTTATTTCTGAGCTTTCTCAGTTATAATACCAGGCCTGAGAGTCACCAAGGTTTCTTTGATTTGGGCAGTGTTGCCCAATGGTCAACAAACCTAATCTTTGGAATTAGAGAGGTTTGAGTTCAAATTCCAGTTTTAGCCACATGACCTTGGAAAACTTTCTTCAGCAACTTAGACATCCTTTTCCTCTCTTGTAAAATATAATCTCACCTCTCTTGGACGGATGCAGAAACTCTCAGTTCTCTAGAATGGATTATTCTAGAGCATGGGATGTGACTGCAAAGAGTAACATATACTCAGCCTTGCCCTTGCCTGATGGGATGCTTGGACCTCGTAGGAAGTGAGCATCCTTTGGGGTCTGGGACTTGATTTTCTACCCATCCATTTCCTCTTCCCTTCCAGAAGCTCTCTGCAGTGTAAGCTCTGGTGATCCTAAAGTAAGCCGTGTGTTCTCACTGCTACAGAAGAGTGAGGTGAAGCCGAGGGAGAGAGGGAAGGCTGTGTGGGAGGGAGAAGAGGACACTGGGATGGACTCCATCAGTGAGGGGTGACTCTGAGAGGGGCAGGGGGAGTGGGGAGGGAGTGCTTATCAACCTCTCTCTATCTCCTATTTCTATATGTTTCTTTCTCTTACACACACACACACACAGAGGAAACTGAGAGGCAGCAGTGGGGTAAAAGAAGCCGCAAAGAACAGAACAAACAATTGCTCCAAATCCCAGCCCAGCTCTCCTGTTCAACTTCCGAGCGACTTCAAACAGGTTATGTCCCTTCTCTGGGTCTTAAGTGCCTCTTTTACAAAATGCGGGAGGGGTTGGGTGAGACGAGCCCCTGGGGACCCTTCAACTCTGGTTCTTTGGGATTCTTCAAGCCAGCGCAAAGGCACAGTCTTCATGGGACTACTGGCTGCGTGGATGCACCGTCATGATCCTTCCCAGAAACCTGCGGCCTCCGGGGGCCTCTCGAGCCTCTGACCGCCAGGCTCTGGCAGTTGGGGTGGAAGTTTATGGGGCTTGCATTACTTTTTTCACACAAGATTTTTCTCTGGCATCCTTTTAAAAATTTATTTACGTGTTCCAATTGAGCTGGAAGACAAAGCCAAGTTGCTTCCAGGACAAAAGTAAAACCGCATGCCTCTTAGTGCTTCTGGTATGAGCGCAGTGCAGTGGAAGGCACACAGACATGCTTGGTTCATGTCTGACGTTCATTTGGCTGTTAGAACCTGTCCTGTGGGAAGGCATGGGGAGGGGCGGGGACAGGGGGTCGTCCAGGCTGAAGGAGCAAACACCAAGAACAAGCAGGGTAGGCGGTTCCTAATACACTCTTCCCTATCGCTGGGTATTATTCAAGCAGGAACCAGCTGGATGGGCTTCTGTTGGGGATGTTGTAGAGGAGATTCTGGCCATTTATGGGAAGTGGACTAGATGCCCTCTGAAGCCCATCTCTACCTACTCATTTGCATATTTTTAGCTGTATTCATAGTCCCACGAGCCCTGATCTCTGCTTCTTTTAGCATAGACACAGGGACTTTGCCTTTAAGTGTGTGTAATAAGTGGGTACCAACATTGTTTATTTCCTGAGAAGTCATTTCACTCACTCATTCATTCATTCAGTGACTTTTTAAAGAACACCATTACATGCAAGTCACTTTGCCTGGTGAACTGGGAATTCATCAGTGAGAAAGGCAGACATATTCCTTCTTCCAGGAGCTTACAGACAAACAGGGAGGAAGGTGTTACATAATTGGGTTTCAGTTGTGGATGAGATTGAGTTTGGCAGGGGGTTGAGGGACCTCAAGGATAGTATCTTGTCCCCAGATATTTAGTGTTTTCTTTCCCCACTACTACTAATGATGATGATGATGGTGATGACAATGATTATGATGGTGGACATTGTTAATGTTTACTGAGTGCTTATTTTGGGCCACATATTACTATGAGCACTTATAAAGTATTATTTCATTTAATTCACATGGTAGCCCATGAGGAGGTAGATGATACCACATTCCTTGTTTTTACAGATGAGGTGATGAAAACTCAGAGAAGGTAGGTCACTTTACTAATATCACACAGCTAATAAATATAAAACCAGAATTCAAACTCAGGTCTGTCTGACCCAGAGCCACCCTTCCCAACTACTGCTCCAGCTCCCTAACTAGAGGAACCATACAGGAGCCAAACGTGACCGTGGGTGGTATTGAGATGGCATGTGCAGAAAAAGCGGCCGAGCTTGGCCTTACAGAAGGCAGAGACAGCTTTCCCACCACAGGGGAGCAAGGAGATGAAAGAGCATTTCTTCTCAAGACTGATACAGCAAAGAGGTAGCAGCATGGAGCTGGGGGCTTGGGTGAGCCGCCACATGGACCAGAACTGCCAACTCTAACATTTCACAGGAGGTCATCTGCCTCCACATGGCGGAAATGGCTGACCACCCCGGTCCCCAAATCCCCCAGTAAGACCTGGGATGACCCGTCCTCCGTGTGTTTCCCTCAGCTACTTTGTGCACTAGAAATCACAGTTGTCCCTTGGTACCCGTGGGGGATTGGTTAAGGAACCCCCGCAGATACCAAAATCTGTGGATTCTCAAGTCCCTTATATAAAATGGCATAATGGTATTTGCATATAACGTACTCTGATCCTCCCGTATACTGTAGGTCATCTCTAGATTACTTATAATACCTGATAAAATGTAAATGCTATGTCAATAGCTAGAAATACAATATAAATGCTATGTAAATAGTTGCCGCTGTGTGGCAAATTCAAGTTTTGCATTTTAGAACTTTCTGGATTTTTTTTCAAATATTTTTGACCTGCAGTCAGTTGAATCCACGGACATGGAACCCACAAACATGGAGAGCCAACTGTATAATTATAATGAAATTCTATCAGTGTACAGTGGAAAAGATACCCAATGGGAGTTTGAGAGCCTGAGTTTGAACTCCAGGTTTATTGCTGCAACTGTAGGCAAGATTTAAACTGAAGCCTTCTTATCGAGAACCTGTGTCCCCCTGGCACCCGTCCCCACCTCCCCCATGCTCAGCAGTCACATGGCACAGTATAAGAACATGGATTTTGGAGTTCTCTAGTCCTGGAGGGGAAGCCCAGCTCCATGACTTTATAAACTTCGTCACTGGAAAACTCACTAATCTTTCTGAACCTTAGTTTCTTCATCTGAAAAATGGGGATATATTATCAACCTCCAGGACAATTATGAGGATTTAATAGGTAACTGTTTAAGTATATATCATAGTGTCTGGAATGTAGCAGTCATTCAATGAATAATAGTAATCACCATTGTTATTATTGTTGTAGTTACTTATTAGGGGTTGAAGAAATTCTAGTTCAATGGCTCAGGTTAGCCTGGTCATCCTATTCTTATGATCACATCACTTGGCTTTTGCCAGATTCCTGAGAGCCAGACTCCATTGAGGAGTGCTTGCCTTCCCCCTCTGCAGATCAGTCATGTAACATCTTGGATTCTCAGTTCTCATTTCTATAAAGTGGGGATGAGGAATTCTCCCTTGCTTATGTCATAGGAGTACTGCAAGGTTCAAAACCCAGTGGTGTGATTCATGTCAAAACATCACATGAGCTATAACTTGGTGTAAAAATGAAAGGAGTTGCTGTTATTGTTACTGGTGCCGCAGGAGGCACCATATGGTCCACACAGAAAGACAACCAATATCTTCAGTCCTTCAGTGTTTCTCAAACTGGGGTCTGCTGGACCCTTTATAAATTCTCAGAGGTCTGCTAGTTCTCTACAAGAATTTTTAAATGTTGTGCTTTTTTGTTTCAATGAAAGTCAGATCATCAATATAAACAATCTGATCATTTGTCCCATGCTGTAAGTACTCATGTTTGCAGTCTCAGTGGACTGAAGAATTTAACCATTGGCTCAGTGTTTCCTAAACTGTGCAGACGCATTGTAGAGGTCCACATATCTTCCTTTTGAGAAACACCAATTTGTTCTAAGATTTGCGGCTGATGCATCACAGAGATAAAGAGCTATAACTCTGGAGCGCTCTGGCTGGTAGCTGTCTGCTATGATCACAATCTCAGAGCAGGGATTGAAAACCGAGTCAGTGCTGGGCTTGGAGGAGGACTGACAGCCAGACAAGAGAGCTTGGTTCATCAGGGGGCTCCAGGGCCCAGGGGCTTCTTTAAGAAATAATGGTAGAGTTCACCAATTTCCGCAAGGCTCAATTTCACTTTATGGACATACCAATGCTATGGAAATATAAATATACATCTATCCTATCATATATAAAATATGAATACATATATCAGCATATATATGCACAGGCATATATATGCATGTATACATACGGACACAACATGTGAATATGTACAGATGGGTAGATTTAGTATATGAAGTTAGGATTCTTCACCTGTGCAGAACACTTTAACTTTTTCAAGGCATGGTGGCATTCAGCAACATGTTTGGTTTCCCCAGTGACTCCATGAGCATATAGAATAGGAACTATTATTCCTGATGTGGAAACTGAGGGCTGGAAAATTGCCCAAGATCACAAAGATACTAGCTGAGGATGGTATCTGGACAAAACGCATGGCTTTGCTTTTCTGTTCTTTTTTTTATGACTCCCTGTTATAAAGCTCTCCTCTCTGACCCACAGTCTCCTTCCATCCTCTCTTCTAGCGGCCCTCCAAAGCCAGAAAAACATCCCTCCAAAGTGCTCTGTTACGAGAATGCTGTTGGCTTCTTGGAAGCTCCTGCATTCTGACAGGGACAGAAAGAACTGCAAAATAAAATGTAGCTCCCTCTTTTTGTTAAATCTTTCAAAAACTTCCTTCCTTAGTTTCTAACTCTTATTACACCCTAATCACAAACACTCTGAAGGAGGGGGTCAGTTCCATGCAGCGGCAGGCTAATTATGTGGCGGAATTTCTAAAAATTGTCATCTTATCAATTGCTTTATTCCTCTGAAGGGGGAAGAAAGACACACAGCACATACTCGACTATGTTTCAGACTGAATTAATTAGTAATTTGAAGCCTAATTATCAACTAATCTATTGGAACATGCAAGTCTTTTGTATTTGGATGCTATATGCAATTTGCATCCTATTAGTTGGCCGTTGTAAGGATTTGAGAGCTCATTAGGTCAGGGGGAAAAAAAAAGAATGCAGATCAGAAGGAAACAGACACCCAAAGGGCTGACTTGGTGATGTTGTGACCGAGGGGTCACTTGGCAACAGATGGAGCCTGGTGATGTAATTACCTGAGGTCATTCGGTGGCTTTGAGGCCACTGATGTGTAATTTCTGTCTTACCCTGGAGGGGTGATTATGCATGCCCCCAACCTTGCTCTGTGTATTCTCAAGCAGCAGTGCCCACGTGGTCTGTGCTGAGCGATGTCCTGATGAAGTGGAAAAGGCATTGGGTGCTGCCCACTAACCCTGGTGCCAGGCCTCGCTCTATCACTGACTTGCTGTGTGACCCTGGCCAAGTCACACCATCTTGCTGGTTTGACTACAAGCAAATGTTTCCCTATAAGCAAATGAGACTTAGATACAGCTGACTTCCAAAGTCCCTTCTAGGACTAAGGATCTGGGATTCAAGGGGTGTCAAGAGCTTTCTTCCTTATGAAGTCAAAAATTTCATCCTTGCAAATGTTTTTTGTTTTTTAAGATTTTTTTTGATGTGGACTATTTTTAAAGTCTTTATTGAACTTGTTACAATACTGCTTCTGTTTCATGTTTTGTTTTTTTGGCTGTGAGGCATGTGGGATCTTAGCTTTCCAACCAGGGATCAAACGCGTACCCCCTGCATTGGAAGGCGAATTCTTAGCCACGGGGCCTCCAAGGGAAGTCCCTTCCAAATGGTTTTTGAGGGTGAAACTCTTGGTTCGCCAAAAATCTTTGGACGGCCATCTGCCATTTAAAATGCAAATATCTCTGAGAAAGGTAGCATATATATCTATTAACAGCTGGGTCTAAATTAACCTATCGCAAGAAGTCCTTCTTATTTCCAGTCCTGACCCTGAAGTATTAGGACAGCCAAGGCAAGGAAGTTTTGAAGAGGAAAGAAGGTTAAGCCAGGGATCTGAGGCTGGAGATCCACCCAGAAAGAGAGACAGAGCTTAAGAATTAGGAAGGTGTTTTAGATCCTGCCATTTTGACCTTTACATATACCCAGCCCCTGTGCCTTTGTTCTATTAATGATCTTGGTTCCAAAAGCAAGTAGAAAATATCCGTCTCTGGTTCAATTAATAATTACTATTACTCACAGGAATAATCAACACAAAATAACATCGCTAAAACTGAGTGATATCATTTGTTATAGACAAAAGGTAAAAATCACATCTTAAAGGAAACACCAAATCATAAAGACAGGCCAGGATAATAAGCTAACTTTGTAGAAAAAGCTATCATTAAGGAAATGTGACAATTGCTCACACTGGCACATGGCAAAATTTGTTATTTATTAAAATTTGCTGGAAAATAAATAAAATAAAATTCAAAAAAAAATTTGCTGGGAGATGTAACCACTTTGGAAAACAATTTTGACTGTTTTGACTACAGTTTTGACTGTTTTGAGTTTCTCAAAATATTAAACATAGAGTTGCCATGTATCCTAGTGATTTCACTCCTAGGTTTATGCTCAAGAGAAAAACTTGTAACAAATGTAACAAAACTTGTAGTAGCATTATTCATAATAGTCCAAAAGTGAGAACAACCCAAGTGTCCATCAACTGATGAATGGATAAGCAAAATGGGATACATCCATATAATGGAATGTTATTTGGCAATAAAAAGGAATGCAGTACTGATTCGTGCTACAACATGGATGAACCTTGAAAACATTACGCTAAATGAAAGAAGCCAGTCACAAAGGACCGCATATTCTATGATTCCACTTATATGTAACATCCAGAGTACGCAAATCCATAAGGATATAAAGTAGATTTTGCTGGTTGCCTAAGGCTGGAGGAATTTGTGGGGCGATGGGGAATCACGGCTAATGGGTATGGGTTTCTTTTGGGGGGGTGATGAAAACGTTTAAAAATGAGATTGTGGTGATGGTTTCACAATTCTGTGAATATATATAAAACCATTGAATTGTATACTTTAAGTGGATGAGCTGGATGGCATGTAATTAGCTCTTTAGAAAATAAGACAGGTAAAATAAAATTACATTTGGCTTTGGGAAAAAACTACTGGAAATATCAAACTTCATGATTAAAAAAGTAAGAGGAGCAAAACATGACGCAGGAAAAACAGACTTGTCAAAAACGGTGGTCACAAAAGAAAACTCATAATTGTGCATGTTGCTGGGTAAAATTTAACATGTGCAAAAAATTATTTTATGAGGCAAGTCTTCATACCATGGAAAATCATTACACCCAATAAAAATACTGCAGCACATAAAAATGAAAATAAAATATTTTTTTAAAAGCTTGTCTATGCCACATAAAAAAGGGAATAAAAACTAAGTTGACATAATATTGTTTATGCTGTAAAACTGTTTCTGGTTAAAGATCTGTCAGCACTAGCATCATTATGATTTAAACATTTATATTTATAAACAGTAAAACTATCACTGGTGTCAAAATAGAGGGTCAAAACCAGTGGGGTCAAAACATTTTGTATCATTCAAAGATGTGGTGATTTTGTTCTTATCGCCAAGTGGCAGAGCCAATTAAAGCTGGAATTGTGATGACTGAGGAAGGCCTGCCCACCAGCAGGGTGTCTTCCAAGGAAGCTTAGAGGTTCACCTTGAGTGTGCTGTGGTTTGACAAGCAGGTATGTGAAGGGGAAAAGGCAAAGCTTGGAAGTGCCCCTCCCACCCACGCCGTTCCCTCCAGCCAGGGACCACAGAAGCAAGCCGGGTACCAAACACAGAAAGACCCACCATTTGAGAGCCCGCAGTGTCCTCTACTCACCAGATTTGCAAGGATATAGTGGTAGCCAATGCCGTTCTTCTCCAGCTTTACAATCTACAAAACACAACGAGAGGGGATGCATTAATCATACTGACAATTAAAGCTACACCAACAATGACCAGCAATTAACACTGAGTACTGAAAATGTGCCCTGTTCTATCCTAAGTACCCAAACTACAATATCACAACCATCCAATGGTGGTGGCATTGCTGATATCCTTGTTTTACAGATGAGGAATTGAGACTTAGAGAAATCAAATAAACTCCCTGAAGTTACCCAGCTATTAAGTGCAGATGTAAGGCCTGACATCAGTTTTGCCTGATTCCAGGGGTAGAGTAGTGGTATCATAACCCCAAGGTCCAGGCTAGAATGCTCACTTCTTTCCTTCTTCCATAAAGCCTTCCCATACATAGTGGGAATCTTATGTTGTATTGAATTCCTTGTCACTGTTACAACAACATCTGCTGCTTGGGTGGACAGATGGGTGGACGGGTGGAAGGATAGTCAAATGGGTAGGTGGATGATTCCACCCCAGTTCTTGAACTTCAAATCCTTGAATGGACCATATTCAGATACAGTTCCTTCCTTCCCTGAATTTTGTGCCTTCTTCCCTAAACCCGTTGGATACTCAGACATCAATGAGCCATTCAACCCGGAAGCTGGAAGAGAACGTCAGGATCATCTGGTCTGGCCCCTCACTGTACAGATGGGAAGTCCAGGCCCAGAGAGACGAAGTGATGTGCCAGCTCCCACAGCAGTATGGTAGCAGTGTCAGGACAGGGACCTGGCTATTGTGAGCCTTTCCATATGATGCCTGATTCAGAGCCAGGGTCCCCAGACACCCATCCATCTTCAATGTGCAGACCAACCCTAACTGCAGGCAAGAAAATATTTGTAGAAAGAACTACCCGGTGGTTTGCTTGGGCATCCAGACATTCCACCCAGCAAGGAACAGCTAAGACCGCAGTCCTTGGTTTAGTCCTAGCTGAGCCTGCAAGTTAACTTGATCTATTTCTTTATTATTATTATTTTTTAATCATCAAATTGAGGTTAGTACACCCTGCTCAGTGCCTCTCTCCCTGCACTGTTGCAAGGACGCATAGAACACATGAGAAGCACTTGGGCGGCTTCTCTAACTGAATAAAATTTCAAGGTTATTAACACCCACATTCAGACATCTCCTTAACTGGATGTATGTGCATAGCGGCTCACATTTTTTTAATGTAGGGAATAATTAAATGCAAGCACACACAATGAATGCTCTGAAACAGTGGTTAGCATGTGAAATTCCAGACTATGGAGTGCCAAGACTCTGGGGATGATAGTTTTATTAATAATTCTTCATTACTTTTTCATTTTCTTGTCAAATGGTTTTTTGCTCTTTCAACAATGAGATACCTTTATGAGGAACCTGTTCAGCTTCTAAAAAGCACAAAATAGCAAATAAAAGATAGTTTGAAACCCAGTGCATCCAGGCAATGGATAAGAATAGTCCCTGCAGGATGAAATTACAGGTTGAAACATAGGAAACAGCCGATAATTAATGACTTTTGACCAATAAGAATCAGTAATTTCATACGGTTTGACCTAACACAAACCGTCCAACCCATCTACTCACCTACCTACCTGATGGCCTAGCTTCCCTTTCACAGACATTAAGTGCTTCCTATCTATCAAGCGCTGTGCTGGAGATATAGTGGAAAGTGAAACGAGCGTGGTGCTTGCTGTCCTGGAGGTCACAGTTTACTGGGAGGAGACCCATACTTAAACAGATGAAGAGATACAGGTACACAGGGTTACAAACTGAGAAAGTTGTTATAAAGGTAATGTACACTTGGAGTCCCCTGCCTCACTCACCCCATCTCTTCAAAGCTCATTTCCACTGGATTGCCTTAATTCACAATCTTTGTGTCTGGAAGGCCCTTTCCCATTCTCTCTAATTATTCATAACCTTTATGGCTGATCTCTAATCCCAACTACTCTGTAAAGCCTTCTCTGATTAATTAATTCACTCAACAAATATTTATTGAACATGGGCCACATGCGAAGCTCTACGCTGTGTGCTAGGGACAAGCTATGAACAAATGAGGCAAGATCCCCAGGCCCTCGTTGAGCTGAGTTGACACTTTAGCAGGGAGCCAGGTGGTAAATATATAAACAGATAAATGAACACGATTTCAGCAGGTGAAAAGCACGTTGAAGACAATACAACAGGGTAAGGTGATGGATGGCCTGGTCCTGGTGTCCCTCATCCATCTCTAACTCATTCTGAACTTAATGACTGTATTACATAATTAAGTGTCTTATATATTGATAAAGCATTATATTCTAATCACCCTGTTCCCTGCTCACAAACCTTCACTGGCCCTCCACTGTTTACAGAATAAACCCCAGACTCTTTGGGGTGGTTTCCAAAGGTGGTCACAATCATGGGTTCATCTCCTTTTCATTGCCTTCCAGTAAACAATTGACATCCTCCACTTGGCCTCTTAAGCCCCTCTGTGAACCTTGGCCCCTACATGCCCTCTGGGCCTCCCTACATGCTCTTACCTCCAGCTTAAAGGCTCTTTTCCAGTCAAAGGCTACCTGTAGATATCTAGACCCATCTGACATTTGGGATCTTAGAGCATTCATTGATTCCTTATTCTTCTCATTCATTCAAAAAATATTTACTGAATACCTACTAGGTGCCAAGCACTCTTCAAGGCACTGTGGATGCAGCAGGGAAGAAAACAAAACAAATCCTAATAGAGCTTATATTCCCATCGGGGCACTAGAGCCTGAGACAGGCAGTTAATTCCCTATTTGGATTCGGAATCATTGTCTTCCTCCTCAGGTTAGGCAGAACATTTGTGTTAGACTGAAAAGATCCCAATTACTGAGTGTGAGATAGTCTAGGATGATGCTAAGATGTCAGAACGCAAATCAGAAGATGTAACTTTTAGACTCACGGTCATTGTCACTAACTAGTTGTCTGAACTCAAGACAAATCATTCAACCAATATGACCGTCAGTCATCCCATCTGTAAAGTATGAATGCAAATGGTAGATCAGGTGATTTGTAAGATCCTTTCAGCATTTGGTCTTACTTTTCAGAATAGAAGAATCCAAGGATTAAAAAAGTTAATACACTGCAATCTAAAATATTCATGCAAACAAGTTCCTTCCTTCCCAAACACAAGTTTGTCCTTTGACAGAGGGAGTAGCTATAGACAGCACATGTGCTGAAAGTTGCATTTTTAAAAGGTTGGGCCCTGTAGCCCGACCAAGATAGATTTGACTTCCTGCTTTCCTTCTATGTGAAATCCCAGGCAAGTGTAATGTCTTGTTTCTTCATTTATAGAATAGGGGGTCTAATAGAAGCTGTTTTTATAGAGATGACGTGAGGATGAAGTGGAATTATACATGGAAAGAGCTTGGCATAATGTCTGGTATATGGTAAGCACTCAGAAAATAGTACCAACAGCTTTATCTTCACTATGGAATAATACAGCAGGAGTCATCAGTCTTTAAGAATACCAACTTATCATTCAACACTTTCTCTACCTCCTATCTCATCTAATCTTTTTATCAGCTTTGTAGAACAGGGGCCTTCATTCCTATTTTACAGATGAGTACACTTATGCCAAAGAGGGAGTGACTCAAGAAAGCAGTATCATACCCACAACAACTTGACTGAATCTCCGGGGAATTATGCCAAATGAAAAAAGCCATACCCCAAACATTACATACTATGTAATCCCATTTATATCACACTCTTAAAATAAGAAAATTGCAGAAATGGAGAACAGGTTAGAGAGTGCCTGAGGAAAGGGAAAAAGAGAGGGAGAGAGGGAAGCCAGGTGAGGACAAAAGGGCAACACAGATGATCTTTATGGTGATGGAAACGTTCTGTACCTCGAAGGTATCAATGTCAATGTCAATTTCCTGGTTGTGATATTTCACTATAGTTGCTATAGTTTTCTAAGATGTTACCATTGGGATAACTGGATATGTGGTACATGGGATCCCTCTGTATTATTTGTTACACACGCATATGAATTTGTGTCTCAAAATTAAAAGTTTAACTAAGAAAACAAAGCAAAACAAAAGAAAACCAGTACCAGTTGGCACTATGAATAGCCAAAATGGGTGAATCCTTACATATATCACTTTCTGTGGGGCAGGCTCTATTCTAAGTGCTTTACATGTATACATGGATTCTTCTAACCCTCGCAAGAGCTCTCTAAAGGTAGTTATTATCATCATCATTATTATTATGCCCATTTTACGGATCAGGAACCTGAGATGTAGAAATGAAAAACCTGGCCCAAGTTCACAGAGCTAGCAAATATTAGAGCTGGGGATGTGAATCCCAGGCAGTCTAGCTCCAGGGTCTCTACTTTGAACCAGTACTCTATTCTGCTTTACTTAACTAGAATTCCAGTCCCATGACTCCAGCTCAAAAAACTCCCATCTCAATGGAAACAATTTTTGCTGGTTTCTCTCTCTGAGAGGGAAGCCATATCCGCACTTTGTAAAGTAGAACACAGAGTTAACGCCTCAAAGAACCCCTGACTTTCAAAATCTCTCCTATTCAGTTCCCGAGGCCTCTGAGCAATTGCTGAGCGGGTGCTGAGATTCCCTGTGGGAGCCCCAGGGGTCTTGAGGGCCATTAACAAGCTCTGTCATGTTGTCAAGTACTTAAAACTGCCATCTTTACTTGTATAGCACTGTTCAAAAACGATTGCAAAATCTACTTCCTTGCTAGCTCATCTGAATACACAAATGTAATTTAAAAAGACAAGTGACCTATCCAATGACACATGCTTTACTTCTGAGAACTGGAGGAACCGTGGCTTAGAGATGTCTGGCTAAAGACTACTGAGATTACAGTGCCCTTTCTTGGAACGGACAATCAATTAATTGCTCAGACACATGGATGTGTTCCAGGAAAGGGAGATGCCTGGTGCCTCCTTGGACTCAAAACTGGTCAGTGGGCCAAATGGATGAGAAACCAAATGCTAGACCAGTGGGTAACAGAACTCAGAGCTAAGCCAGGAATCTGGCTCTACAGGTTGTGATAGCAGTTTACAAACTCTAAAATGCAATGTGTTTTGCTTTTTAACAAGAAAAGGAAGCACTGGAGGTAAGTTTTTGGTTAACTGATCCGAGAACCATTTGAAGTCCTGCGTGAAGGCTCCCACTGTTTGTGCTGTTTCGTAACATGGCAGAATTAAACTGTATGAATTACAGAATGTGAGAAGGCAGGCTTCTGGTTTCATCTAGTCAAGAACTCTCTTTGTAACACCAAAGGCAAAGGGTCACCCCGCTCGCTCATGAGCTGTCTCCCACGCCCACCCTGAGGGCACTTTGCTGCACTCACTACCTGGCCCAGGATAGCACTGAGGCGCTCGGATTCACAGTCCACCACCACCAGCCTCTCCTTTTTCTTCTCCAGGTCCTGGAAGAGCATCCGGTATCCCTCCTCTGTGGTTGTCAAAATGTTGACGGCTGTCACCTGCCAGTTCTTCTCGGCCGCTGTGTCTAGGACTTTCTGCAGGACGGACAGACCTGGAGGTCGGGTGAGTAGGACAGAGAGGTGGCAGTCAGGATCCACAGCATCACCCCACTTCCGCCAACCCCGCTCCTCCACTAAACTCAGCTCCAGCTTGCTCTTCGCAAGTCTGAGCTCACCGAGGTCAGGTTCTGCGTCTGTTTTGTGTTTCTGTTTGCAGAACATAGCACGCAATAGAGTCAGTGATTAAACATCGAATCTGAGGCTCAAATCCTGATGCTACAAATATACTAGTTAAATGATCTTGTACGGACTAATTCACCTGGCTACAGTTTAGTGTCTTCAGTAGTAAAAGGGTGATGTTAATAACGTCCACCTCGCACTGTCATCCTGAGGATTGAATGAGAATGTCTCCAGCATGGCAAGGGTTTTATAAACATTGATTACTGTTAGGTGTTTAGCAACTGCTGATTAAATGTGCTAACGTGATATCTAAACAGCACCTAATAATTGTCAACCACGTTTACGCATGTTCAGTATACCTCAGTACCTGGTGCTCTGCCTGTCACACAGTAGGTATTCAATCAATGTGTACTGAGTTAAGCTACTCTCTTCTGATTTATAGCTAAATGATAGAGGAATCCATTACTCAGTACTGCTTTGTTTCATCTTTGGGACATAGATGGTGTATTAGTTTCCTACTGCGGCTGTAACAAATTATTGTAAACGTAGTGGCTTCAAACAACATATTTATCATCTTATACTGCCAGAGGTCGGATGTGTGGAACGAATCTCCTTGAGCTAAATTCAAGTTATGGGCAGGGCTGTGTTATTTTCCGGAGGTTCGAGCGGAGAAATTGTTCGTGCTTTTTTTTTTTTTTTTTTTTTTTTTTGCGGTACACGGGCCTCTCCTGTTGTGGAGCACAGGCTCCAGACGCGCAGGCTCAGCGGCCATGGCTCACGTGCCCAGCCGCTCCGCGACATGCGGGATCCTCCCGGACCGGGGCATGAACCCGTGTCCCCTGCATCGGCAGGCGGACTCTCAACCACTGTGCCACCAGGGGAAGCCCTCTTGCCTTTTCTGATTCTGGCGGATGCCCGCTCTCCTTGGTATATAGCCCCTTCCAGCTTCAAAACTAGCAGTGACTGGTTGAGTCTCTCACATTATACTCTGACCCTGACTCTTCTGCCTTCAACTTGCACACTTAAGGACCCTTGTGATTACACTGAGCTCACCCAAATAATCCAGGATAATCTCTCTGTTTTTTTTTTTAATTAATTAATTTATTTGTTTTTATTTTTGGCTGTGTTGGGTCTTCATTCCTGTGCGCGGGCTTTCTCCAGTTGCGGCGAGCGGGGGCTACTCTTCGTTGTGATGTGCCGGTTTCTCATTGTCGTGGCTTCTCTTGTTGCGGAGCACAGGCTCTAGGTGCATGGGCTTCAGTAGTTGTGGCTTATGGGCTCTAGAGCACAGGCTCAGTAGTTGTGACGCATGGGCTTAGTTGTTCCGCGGCATGTGGGATCTTCCTGGACCAGGGCTCGACCCCGTGTCCCCTGCATCGGCAGGCAGATTCTTAACCACTGCGCCACCAGGGAAGCCCATCTCTCTGTTCTAAGGTCAGTCGATTAGCAATGTGAATTCCATCTGTAACCTTAATCCCTCTTGCCATTTAACATAACATATTCACAGGTTCCAGGAATTAGAACACAGATGTCTTTGGCGGAGAGGGGAAGGTCAGTGTTCTGCCTGCAACAGATGGTTATTTCATATTTCACTCTTGCATTATTAATCAATCTTTTGCACATATATCACTTCTGTCTTCCAATAACATTGCTAATCCCTCCCATAGTGACCAGTATGGTGCCTGGCATAAAGAGTCATCTGTAGATTGATTCTGTTGTTTCTTCCTTTTTGTTTTTTAAAGTATAAGGTTGGTATGCTTAAGTCACGTTTACTGAAAGTTTACTATGTGTCTGGCATTGCCCTGTTAGCTTTCCTGTCTTCAATTCACTTAATTCTCTGAGGTAGGTACCGTTATTATCCATGTTTCACAAGTGTGGAAATGGAGCTTCAGAGAGATTTAGTCATTGGCCCAAGCCCGCACAGCTAGCAAATGGCAGAACTCTGAGTTCAGAGTTGTGAGGTAGGCGGAGCCCCTTTGAGTATGGGCGCTTTGCTGACTGACCCCAGAGATGATCCTCTATAATGAAAGTTACATTTTTCTGTCTATGCCACTTCCAGACCTCAAGCCTCATTATGCCACAAAACTGACCTGAAATAGCCCTTCTGCAGGTCATCCTCATAATGGCTGCTTGTCTGAGAAGGGAAATCATTAAAATAGAGAGAAGGGAAAATTGAAGAAAATAGAGTGCTTCTGGCCTCTCCTGCCAGCTAATTCTCATTGAATAACCCTGCCTAACTCTTCCTGAAAAACCATTTCACAAAGCACTCTCCTATTCAAAAGTCTTGTAAGCCTCCCTAAAGGCAAACTTCTATAAAACCTCCTTTTTGCTCAGGGCAAAATTCCTGTGCCTCACTTTCCAGACCTTGTATGATCCATTTATTTATTTACAACAATAATGACTGAGTTCTTACAGGACTATTTAGTATACCAGGGGAAGGTAGGACCGTACAACAGAAGCAGCACAGGAGTTAGAAAAAAGAAGAGAGTTTCCATTTAGAAGGTCAGGAAATAGAGAAAGTGGTGTTCCAGTAGGTTGCAAAAGAAAGGAAGAATTTGCATATGTAGATTTGAGAAGGGAAGTGCATCCCAGAAACTGGAATTGTTTGAGTCAAGATACAGAGAAGAAAAAAGTATTGGAAACATTTAGAAAATGGAGTGGAAAATTCAAAATTCAGGTGGAGGCAGAATTAGAAAGGCCTGGGAAGGTTGATGTTGATGCTGGTGATGATGATGACAGCGGTTACATATATAGAAGACCCTGCACAGTGATTATGTTGTAGGCACTGTGCAGGCCCTTTCTAGTCATTGTCTCATTCAGTCCTCACAACTCTATGATGTAGAGACTGGTTTTATCTTCATTACAGAGATGAAAAAACGAAGGAATAGAGAATTTTATCCCCATTACAGAAGTGGTCGAACTGAGGCAGAGAGAGCTTGCCCAAAGTCAAACAGCTGGAGAGGAGGGAACATAGAATTCAGATGCAGGTCTGCCTGACTCCAGAATCTATGCTCCTAAAAGCCATATCATGAGGCATGAGCCATGAGCCATTCAACTGAGGTCCTTGGACTTTGAGTCTGGGCTCAGGTACCATGGAAACTTGGTAAGCTGTAGAGTGACATGGGGTGTTAAGACGGTTATTCTCTCAAAGGACGTGTTTCCACATGTGAGTTATAGATTAATTACCAAAAATTCAGTTCACAGACATAAAACATTTCTGGATCATTCCTCCGTGATCCCTGCCTTTCAAGAAGACAGAGAGGCACCATTATTCTTCCTGCTGATAATTTTCTCTTCATCCCTCCACAGTCCCCCTCCCCTGGCTTACCCCGGTCAGCATCATAAATGTAGACAAATTTTTGCCACTTGTAATGGTCGATGATACTGATGAGGGCATCCTGCAGCTCGGGACGCAGCTGAAGGACAAACTGGTTGGATGTGTCAACAGGAAAGCTCGGTGTAATGAAGCAGACATGGAGGGCCCCGCAGAAGGAGGTCAGCATGTTGACAGTCCTCCGTTCATAAAACCCAAAGATGGCATAGACTCCTTTAGAGAACTGGGAACAGACTGGAAGAGGAGAAGAGAAAAATTAATGGATAGAAGGTACTGCAACCATGCTGTCAGGTGGCTCTAAAACTAAATCATCCACTAGTCTATCCATCCAACCCATCATCCATCTGTTATCTAGCCATCCACCCATCCAACAAATCCATCACTCCCTTCGTTCAATCCACCAATCTGTCCAACTGTCCATCCATTTTACCCATCTCTGCATCCATTCACCCAATCATCTGTCCAACCTACCCATCCATCTGTCGAATCCAATGTTTATTAGGTACCAATTCCATACCAAATGTTGTCATGGTTATCAATTATAAATGTATGCAAAGCTGTTTTGTATGCTCTTTCACTTTTGTATGCTCTTTCATACAATCTGTATGCTCTTTCACTTTATCTGTACAAGGTAGGAAAAGGATGGCTGGGTCATTTTTTAAAGGGGAAAACCAAGGCTCAGAAAGTTAATGAACATGTCCAATATGGTAGCACAGCTAGACCATATCTGAGTTAGGCAGGTATCTTGAACCCAATCCAGTGATCTGTCTATGACACTGCCCATCACGTCAAGGCAAAGCATAATAAGATGCCTTAGGAAGAAGGTCTGTCAGCTTGCTGCTGATACATGTTTAAGAAAACAAGATTTTCCCAGCCAGCCCTTAGTTTTCAGTGTACATTTCTCTGCTGATGTTCGTCTTGTGTTTGTACATCCTCCTGGCTGATTCTTCAGCCCCCCGCCCCGCAGTTTATCAGCCACAGTAGTAGCTTAGCTGTGTGAGCATCCCCACAGGAGCTATTTTGTAAGATCCCAGTGCAGTTACCAGTACTGGTTTGTGTTCGGTTACGCTGCTGGTTAGAATATAATGCCAAAAAGTTAGCCCCAAGGTTATGGGGCTAAGTCCAGGTAATTCAGCTACTAAACTTCATTATAATATGTGGTACAGGATAAGGGTTCATAGGCTTTGCCCCAGTCAAGTGATCAACCCCAATGCCAACCCCAGTGCCTGAAAATTACCATCTTGATATGGATGGTGAGGCAGACGAGTCCTCCTCATCACAGTAACTGTGCTTTAGGGTGCTCTGCCGTATATGGTAAGCTGTTTAGTTCTCATCACAACCCTGTGACTTTGGTATTATCACTTTTCTTTTAAGATGATAATGTTGATATCCCTAGATCCTCTGCTCTCTTTACCGTATCACCTGCTTCCGTGACCCCGTGCTGCCTTTGTAGATGGGCTCTCAAATTACGCTCCATGAACACTGCCCAGATGTGTTCCATGAACGTTAGCCCCGCAGAATGCTCCTTAACAAAGAAAAGGCTTCTTTGCTCAGAGAAATTTGGGAAATGGTGCAAACCCTGTCCTCCTCTTGGAGTTTCAAACTGCATACTAGCTACATAAAAGATTGAGAGGAATCTTGTTCAACTTTAACACGGATTTTCTCAAATCCATACGCCCCCAGGACCCTTTGTTGGTGAATACTTTTTAACATGTTACTGATTCACTGGGCCACGCTGCACTAAAGAATGCCATTAGCCACTGGGACCCAGTTGCCTACTGAGTCTAGGTTCTCAGTCAGTCCCTAGACCCTCCCTTCATGTCCCTGAAAGATAATCTTTTAAAGACTGTAATGGAAGCATACAAGTCATCTGTCTAACTTCCAGGGTAACCCAGCATACCATCTACAGGAAACCTGGCAGGTGCCCTTTATTGTGTGTGTGTGTGTGTGTGTGTGTGTGTGTAAATTTAATTTTTATTGTATATTGGAGTATAGTTGATTTACGATGTTGTGTTAGTTTTAGGTGTACAGCAAAGTGATTCAGTTATACATATACATATAACCATTCTTTTTCAGATTCTTTTCCCATATGGGTTATTACAGAATATAGAGTTCCCTGTGCTATAGGGAACAAGTAGACCCTTGTTAATTGTCTATTTTATGTATAGTAGTGTGTATATGTTAATTCCAACCCCTAACATCTGCTTGCACACTGAATTACTGGGCATGCACTGCTTCTCAAGGTGCCCAGTCCATTGACTGACCACTCTTTGAAACCAGAACCTCATATGCCTGCTCTTAACCCACTCCACGGCCCTCCTGGTATCCAAAGGTGGCCCTCATGGACTTCAGCTTTATGGCATTTGGTTTTCAGTAGTGATGTTCATCCTCCACCTAGAAACCAGAGGGATCCTTTTAATTAAAAAAAAACCAAAAAAACAAAGAAAACACACTGTTTCCCTTCCTTGTGCAAAAACCTCTTACAAATTTTGAGGTTTCCCACTGCACACAGGAAAAATCTCCAAACATCTGACCATGACTCTGAGGCAGAGTGACCTGCCCCTTTGCCCCCTCCTGCCTCACACCGCTGCCCTCGCTCCCTGCTTAGCCACCTGGCCTGTGTTCTGTGCCTCCGGCCTCCACACTTGTTCTGCCCTGGAGACTCTGCGCTCCACCTGCAGTGCTCTTCCCTTACTTCTCTGCAATGCTGACTCCTTTTCAGCAATTTTATCTCAACTCAAATCTCACCTCCCTGAACAGGACTTCCTTCATCACCTCTTCTAAATAGTGATTCCACCCTCCCCTCAACCCTCTATAAGTCTCTATCACATCCCCCTGTCTTATCTTTCATGCTTGAATTATTATTATTTGAAGGTGTTTTCTTTTTTTACTTGTATGTATCTGTGACTGTTCTGGTCAGTGTTAATTCCCTAAAAACAGGGGTCTCATTTATGCCCCAAAGCCAGCATAACGCCTGGGACATGGTAGGTGCTTAGTAAATGTTTGTTGAATGAATGATGAGTGCTTGACGAGAGCACTGCACTAGGGAATGAGGAGGAACCGTTGGACCACCCTGGACCTCTTCCTCCCCTGTTCTCGGTAGGCATCTCCTGAAGTAGCTATTTATCCTTCACTACTCGCACTCTTTTCTCTTTCACCCTAACGAGGACGCTCCAGCCACTTGCAGCCGACAACAGGTGCTGTCTTTAAGTGTCTATTGTAATTGCCAGAATCAAGATTTCCATAAATATGGATTTCTCCACCAGGAAGCATACACTGTATATTATTCTCCCTGTGTTAGATATAGATTTGTCAAAAAGCACAATTCATCTTACCGGGTGAGGTGTATATGGCGAGCACATGAACCCCGTTAGCATATTATAATATGCTCTCTGTGGTATTTTTAGGATCTTTACTTTCCATGCTGCAATGAAATATTATCTGGGGGGATATAAATCTCATGTTCCCGATATATTCCCTGACGACATCTACTTGGTTTCACACCTTTAGTTGGGTCTCTGGGGCCCTCGTGGCCAGTGTTTCTTGCTGAAACTTTAGAAGTAGAGGAGGAATGGGTAAGATGGGGTGGAAGAAATGGGCGCAGATAGGCACGATCGAATCCTTACACACACGGAGGCCAGGATGTTTCCCCCATCCTTGAATTATCTCCCTATCTTTCCTTTTGCAAATCTCTTTTCCCTTAAATTGAGTGTGTTATCCTCTAAGGCTAAGCGGGTACATTTAACCAGAGCTCCCTAAAAGAGCATGGCTTGGAGGTAGCCTGGCCTGGATTTACTCAAGTGGACCCTGGTCCTCCGAGTTGCTCAGCATTTGACCTTCAATCTGGCTCCTCATTTCAGCTAAGCCTGAGCAGCAACAGCGAGGGAGAGGGAGAGACTAAGAGTCTGTAGGCCCCAAGGCCTGTGGGAGAATGCATAATTGGTTACACGTTCAGAAATATAATTAGTTGTAGCACATTTCTTTAAATCTGTCACAGTAAATATTCAATTGGAAAAGATAACTTGGTCTTGTAGAAAAAGTACTAGATTAGATGCCAGAAGACCTGGAGGCTTCTCTTTTTGGTTTTATCACAGCACAGTATTATGTGACCTTGAGCCAATCCCAGGCTCTCCCTGCGCCTCAGTTTCCATCTGTAAATTGGTGCTTTGAACCCCGTAAGAGTTAACATCTCTTCAGGCTCCAACAGTCTACGTTCTAGTCTCAGTAGTTGAAAAATATTCACTGATTGAGCACACTTTGGTTATTTGCTGGTCAGACTTGTAGCGACCTCCGGTGCAGGTTTTCAAACCTAGAAATCAGATAAAGGCTCTGAGTTCTTGGATCCGACTGTAATAGAATCCTAGCACTAAATCCAGGTGCATTCAGAGTGTTGAGTTGTATTTAAGATACAATTTTTAATGTGATATAGGTGAGTTAGTTACCTAGTAGAGAGTAGGTGAGAGAAGGCAAATCAGAAAGGGGGCTAGAGGTGGAGCCTTGTATTGTCAGGTACAGCAAGCCCGAGGGGAGAAAAGGGAACACTGAAAAGCAGCCTCTTGCAACCCTGCTGTGTACTGGTCCAGTCAGACTCGCAGGCTGACAGTGAATGAGAGTAGGTGGGACTGTGTGCGTGTCCTCCATTTAAGACAGCAGTGGTGCATATAGTGCCTCTGATAGTAGCAATTAGGAGCTGACGTTTGAGCACTTACGAAGTGCTAGACATCGTGTCAAGGACATTCCCGTGCGTCGACTCCTTTCATCCTGTGAGGTAGGTTACAAATTGGGAAGGGCAGGCCCGGGGCCAGCACAATGCAAAGCTGAGTTCTGAACTCCACCCATCAGACCACAAGGCTTGAGCTCTTGGCTTCTGTGATATGCCACCCCTTCCCTCCCTCCATCAATATTGGAAAGAAACAGTCATGGCATATGGGACAGCTTCAGCTTCTAGAAAGTCCTCTCAGGTAGCACTCTGCCTGCCTCTGTTGCCAGATCAAGACGCATTACTGCATTAGGGTCTGTTGATATTAAAACAAAACCTAGAGACTATCATACGGAGTGAAGTAAGTCAGAAAGAGAAAAACAAACATCGTATAATATCGCTTACACGTGGAATCTAGAAACATTGTGCAGATGAACTTACTTGCAAAGCAGAAATACAGGCACAGATGTAGAGAAGAAACGTATGGATACCAAGTGGGGAAGGGGGTGTGGGAAGAATTGGGAAATTGGGATTGACATATATACACTACTGTGTATAAAATAGATAAGTAATGAGAACGTACTGTACAGCACAGGGAACTCTACTCAGTGCTCTGTGGTGACCTAAACAGGAAGGAAATCCAAAAAAAGATGGGATATATGTATATGTGTAGCTGATTCACTTTGCTGTACAGCAGACACTAACACAACATTGTAAAGCAACTAAGCTCCAGTAAAAATGAATAAAGCAAAACAGAACAAAACTGGGTGGCGCTCGACGCATTCCCCTCTTGTCCCTGGGGATCATGCAGAGCATATACACACACATCTCTCCTTCTGTTGGTCCATACATGTGTCCATCCACCCATCCATCCACCTCTTGACATCCAGCATCTACCACTCGTGAGACTCCGTGTTAGGCAGTGGACATGCAGTATTGAAAAAGGCAAGCCCCCACTTCGACGTCACCTTGACAGTGGGAGAGGCCGACACCGAGCCAGTTAATTACACTTCCCTGTAAGTGCTGTGGCAGGGATGAGGTCGGGGTTCAGGCAGAGCCACCTAAGCCCAGCCTTTGGGGACCTCAGAGAAGGCTTCCAAGAGGAAGTGCAGCTTTGACCTTGAAAGAGAACTGGGCATCAGCCAGGAGAGGGAGCAAGGGGAGTATGGTGCAGTTGCTTGCGCATAAAGAGTATTTCGGGTAGAAGGGAGAGCGACAGCAGAGACCTGGCAGAGAGAAAAGCTGTCGCACATTCAGGGAACCCTGCCAGAGTGTCAGATTCCGAGGTCCCTGCCTCTAAGAGATTCTGTAGCGGAATGTGTCCAACAATCAGAGCAAGTAAAAAACGAGGCCAGGAATTCCCTCTTGGGGAGGCAGGAGGGCAGGCACCGGCAAGGGCAGGAAAACCCACGCTCTGCACGGGTGCGGGCTGTCCAATTCCATCATCGCTTTGCTCAAACCTCTTTGATAAGCACTCCTGGTTAAGGCACCATCCACTTAATATCAATAAATCTCCCAGCCCTGGGCACTCGCCCTGACAGCTCTCTCCCAGGGAGGGAACTCCTGGTATTAGCAACTTCTTTTTTATCGTCACTTCATTTAAGGCCTCTCACACCGACATTCCTTCTTGGCTCCTGGCTGCAGTCCCTGGAAATGTGGCAGCCTCATGGTAAATAGTGGATAATGAGATAACAGGATGGCTTCATTCTGGGGGAGGGAGATGGAAAGTATGTGTGTGTAGGTGGGGGGACTTTTAGACACTCATCCTGCTTCTCCAATAATTCTATCCTTACAGGTGAGAATGACATTCTTGCTCTGACTCTAACCTTGTGACATCAAATGTGCTTTATTTCTGTCGCTCAGAGGACAATAAGAGTGCCCCTCCATCCCCTTACAGTCTCTTGCATCCAAGATCTGGTAGTGACATGTAGTGAATTACCATAATAGATATAATATAAATTGTCCCCATCTCCTCTAAACAACAATTATTTAGGGTTCTGAGACATGTCCAGGGCTTCTCTGTCATTTACTAGATAAAACCTTATTGTTCATTTGTTAAATCAACAAATATTTTTTGAGCACCAGAAACTAATATTGCCAGAAAACCAGGATGCAGGGATGACACAAGACAGGTGTGTCTTCTGCCTTCTCACAGCTTAGACAAGAGTTCTACGTTTTATTGATTGATTGATTGATTTTTGGCTGTGTTGGGTCTTCGTTGCTGCACGCGGGCTTTCTCTAGTTGTGGCGAGTGGGGGCTACTCTTTGTTGTAGTGCACGGGCTTCTCATTGCGGTGGCTTCTTTGTTGCGGAGCACAGGCTCTAGGCGCACAGACTTAAGTAGTTGTGGCACGTGGGCTCAGTAGTTGTGGCTCACGGGCTCTAGAGCGCAGGCTTAGTAGTTGTGGCGCACGGGCTTAGTTGCTCCGTGTCATGTGGGATCTTCCCGGACCAGGGCTCAAACCCATGTTCCCTGCATTGGCAGGCGGATTCTTAACCACTGCACCACTGGGGAAGTCCAGTAAGTTTTAAATTAAGGGAAAGAAAGGTTATTTTGAGAGAGTAATAAGGGGTTTAAACACAGAATAAGTGGTCATAGCTACCAGTATAGCCAGTGTTTACTGAGCACTTACTACAGGCACGCACGGTACTAAGCACCTGTGTCAATATCCAGGTAGAGGGACCAGTTTATCCAAAGGCAATGAGGTAAGAGAGAGGAAGGAACCTTAGAGAAACTCCAGAAAAGCCAGTACAACTAGGGTGGGGACTTTTGCACAGAGTTGGGGGGGTGGGTGGCGACCAGATTGCCAAGGGCCTTGGCAGGACTAGAGAAGTTAAGCCCCTGCGTCTCGTGTCCATGTTGCATTTCCTTTGGCTTTGGATTCATCTCAGCTTCACAGGGCTTCTCTTCACCCTGGCCTTGGAGCCCAGTTGGGACAGGACAGCGGAGGGAGATGCGGAAGAGGAGGCATCCTCCCCTGCTCAGATTCGTGCATTTATTATGAAACATGAGTGTTAATTACCAGGCACTGAAAGCCACTGAGATGTGACACGGTATATGAGGCTAAGAATTAGATCAAGGCTGGGCTCAGTGGTCCTGGAATTAGACTCACCTTGTGGGCTGACATATGAAACCAGGGACAGCGGAAGGACAAACAGACTGAGAGATTGTAGGTTCTGCTGGAAAACTCTTCAGGTGACTGACATGGTTCTGGAAAAGTAAACGCAAAGAAGCAAATCTGGAACCATGAACAAGCCCCTTTTTCTCTCTGGGCTGCATTTTCCCCATCTGGACAATGAAGTTTACACTAAATCAGTGTTTCTCGTGTGTGTGTGTGTGTTTGTGTGTGTTTGTGTTTGTGTGTGTGTTAAATACCTCCAATAAAACGGCTATACTCATTGGAGATGTCTAGTTCTATAGACAGGGAATTTCTCTTTCTTCTATCTACTCATCCACCCTTCCAACAAATGTTTACTGTGCACATGGTGTATGTTAGACAGCAGTGGTGCCAGTGGGATACAACGCTGAAAACCTGCCATCATGGAGCTTAGGATGTAGAGAGGGGAGAGGGATGATATACAAATCAGCAAGATTATTTGGGATACTGCGTTACGAAGACAATAACGTGGGATGACGTGAGAGTGGCTGGAGGCGCTACTTCAGATAAGATGGTGAGGGAGACCCTCTCTGTGGCACTAACGTTTAAGCTGAGAGAATGAACCATAAAAAGAAGCTGGCCAGACAAAGGGCCAGGGGAACAGTTTCAGGCAGAAGGAACAGAAGGTACAAAGGCTCTTAATAAGGTTCAGGAAAAGACTGAGGAGTTTGAGAAATAGAAAGCCAGGGTAGACATAGTGTAGGACAAAGGAGAAAAGCAGTAAAAATGAATGTGAAGAAAAACAGATCATATAAGTCTCTGAGTAAACTTAATGCTTCCCTAAGGTGTATGGTACTTCATGTGTGGCTTGGGTACCTGCAGAGTCCTAGAACATCACCTTGCTCTGAGATGGTCAGTACTAGCTGATCTTACCAGACCTTTCAGCTCTAACATCCTGTAGCTCAAGGCAGTGGAGGAGACGCAGTAGAGGGGAAGGTGGTTATGAGTGAATGGAAAATGGGAAAGGGAACATCTTCTGACTCAAGTGTAATGGGGCTGCAGAAATGGACCAGCGAGTTCATCAGGTTCTAATGTAGATGCTGCTGTTCTTGGATGCTTCTGGGCTTCTTTAGGTTCTGGGCCTTTGCCCACGCTCTGGTTCTAGCCTGCACAGCCTTCCTGACTTCTGCCGTCTTCCTCTCCACATTCTTTCCATTCTTTAGAAGTTCAGCTCACATGCCACCTCTTCTGTGACCCTCTCATGCCTCCCCATTTCTAACTGTAATCTAAAGGTCTCCATCCCTCTCTTCAATGTCCTTAGAAATGTATGCCCCTTACAAATTTTTATCAAGGCCTCATGTTTTATTAGTGTGAGTTCTTTGACTGGGAACAGAAATGAATGCATGCTAACTGAAGACAAAAGAAGAAAGGATAGGGGAGACCCTCAGCTCAAAGACTGGACCTTAGAGAGACAGAAATTGCAGGAGCTCGGGGAATCTAGATGTGAGAATTTCATGGACGGTATCTTCAGAGTGTCACTGTTGCCCCAGCCATTTGTGATCACTGCTCCACACAGCTTGAGCCTGGCCTTTTTCAGGTTGGGAGTCATCCATTGGTCGAGGGAAGGCAGGGAAACTAATTATCTTCCTAAGATTACTAAGGAAGTAATCTTGCCAAAGGAAAATGAATACATTGTGGACAGAGAGAAGATGGATGTCAGGCATATCAAACCAACAGATGTCTACTAAATTTGTATTTTCTAGTATTTTATAATATAAGGGAAAGTCTGAGACCATAAAGGAGCTCTGTAAATGTCCCATGCATCTGAACACCAAAGTTAGGTAAGGAGTTACTTCTCATTCAGTTGCTGTTGCCTGTCTCCTGATGGGTTAGACGCTGTGGAACAGAGTGGTGAATAACATAGACGATGCCTCTGCCGTCATAAAGCTTATTTATTCTTTACAATCCCTAGAGGGCATCACACAATGGCTACAGAGTATTCCTGGTAAATGAGAGGATGAAGAATGAATGAATGCAGGTCATTCACCTATATTAATCCATGGATACTATTCTTGACAATTGACCTAATCTTGCTTCCATGGCATTTCTTGCATTGGGTGGACTCATTATTCTTCCTTTATATTATTACATGACGTTTTGTGTATTTATATCTTTCATCCACAATTGAGGTGTAAGCTCCCTTGAAGGCAGAGGCCTTTCAACGCTATGGTTTTTCTTGGTATGTACAATGTGATGTATCCTATATAGAGCTGGGCAGGGAATCGACATAAATGCTTGGTGATATTACTTGTTTCACAGTCTTCTAAATTTAGCTGACTGTCTCACAACCATGAGCTTGGGGGGTATGCGTTATCCCCTGCCCCTTGTCCAAATTCCCCCTGCTTCAGCCCGCTGAACTCTATCACTCCCTGTTGTCTTAAGCCAGTAGAGAATGAGAGCTGTGCTCCTAGGCTGGCGTCCAGAACCCGGGCAACCTTAATGTACTCCACGCACAACACCCAGTCTCCTTAGACAGTGCTCCCTGGCAAGAAGGTTTACATCCCATTACATAATTCAATCCTTAGGATGTCTAAAGGATTCAGAACGAGGGCATTTTCACCCTGCGTAGAAAACTATGCAACCATGTAGTATTACAGGAAGAGGATCTTTCAGAGATAGTTCATATAATCACACACACACACACACACACACACACACACACGTGTGCTGTCCTCCTTGACGTATCACTTAACCCAAGAACCATCATAGGGTCATAGATTGTTAGTGCTAAAAGGTACTGGATCTTGAGGGCCTATTAGCCTAGGGGAAAGCCTCCTAAGAGGCAGCTGTCTGCCCAACCCCACTCTGAAGTCTACAGAATTTACATGTGCTTGGAATATGCAAAACCTGATGTCAAGGGTGTCAGTAGCCACAGGTGGAGCCTCCTGGAGACGTCAGCATACTGGAGACCTCTCACTACCTATCTGTTCTGGGTGACTGCGCTTACTTGGGAAAAATACTACTCTTCATCTTATTTATTATTATAGTTCCGTCACCTACTGAGTATTTACCATAGGCCAGAGCCTGTTCTAAGCACTACCATTTACTCCTCACAACAATCCTATATTTGTTTTTCCTATTTCAGGCATGAGGAAGCTGAAGTTCAGGGCCATTAATCGCTCACAAGTCATTCGTGCGATAAGCGGCAGAGCTGGCATATGAATCCAGGTCTGTCCTCCTCCCTGGCCTGTGCCTTGAACCACACTAACTCTGTCCCCTGAAAGTCTGTCATCACACACCAGAGCTTTCATTCCCCTGATGATAATATCAGCCAACACTGAGCACTTACTGTGTGCCTAGGATTACGCTACGTGCTTTCCGTGAATTGCTCATTTACTACTATTTTAGTAGTATAGAGTAGGGAGACAGTTGTTATCCCCATTTTATGGAGAAAAAACTGAGACCAAGTAACTCGCCCAAGGTTACACAGCCACAAAGTAGAAGATTCAGCGTCCAAACACAGGAATTCCAACTTGAGAGCCATTGCTCTGACCCTCTGTGCCAGGTGTCAGCAGGTTTTTCTGTGGAGGAACAGGTAGTAAGTGTCTTAGGCTTTGAGGGCTCTGCAAGTCTCTGCTGCAAGTGCTCTATGCTGTTTTTGTAGCACAAAAACAGCCAAAGACAATATGTCAATAAATGCGTGTGAAACTTTATCTGCCATGTAAAACTTTATTTACAAAAACAGGCGTTGTGCTGGATGTGGCCTGTGGCCAACTCCTACTCTATGCGATTCGCTACTGGATGGCAGGAGAGATGAAATGCTGAAATTTTGAGAGAGGTAGTCATTGCTCAGAGTGTATTATATGATTTTTAAATCTCTCACATCCATTTCCTCTTGTGAATACCCAGTAAGATGGGTAGGGCGTGACTGATGATGCTGGAGCCCACATACAGATGAGGAACCGGGGATCCTATAGCTGGGGGATGACGGACACAGGTGTGAACCCATGTCCTTCTTCCCGTGTCTTGTGATTCTTCTGCAGTGGCTTTGGTTATTCACACTGCGGGGAGGGCAGGGGAAAGGAGCCATGAGAGAGTCCAGCTCAATCACTGACATCCCGATATGACTGAGGCTACTGCTTGCTGCTTCAAAGCCCTGCTGGTTTTGAAGCTCACAGACTGACTCCAGCTGAAGTGTTGACACAAGGACAGTCAGACACCAAGTAGGTGGTGCGGTTCTGAGTTCCAGGCTCCTCTCCTATGCGCTCGCTGGCTTTGGGCTAGAGGAGGCTGTAACACTGCCGCCTGGCTAAAGGCTTCTCTGATGAGATGGCAAGGGGGACCCGAGCTTTGAGAGGACAGGTGCTTTCAGAGGCTATTTAAAAAGTGGATATGTACCCGGGGCTGCACGGCATTGTGGCTGCACCCTTTAAGGCCAAGGCCCAGGCACATGTAGGGGCTTAGTCAGGAGTGCTGGGTCAGGGGCACGGTCTGGGGCTAGGGGGAGGGGCTGGACAAAGTTGGAACCTGGATTTGAAGCTGAGGTCAGGGCTCATTCTAGGGTTGGGTTCTGGGGTAGAGGTTAAGGCTGCCGACCAGGGCTGGGGTACGTGCTCACTCAGTCTCATTTGGGGGTAGGAGGTGGGGTTCACTGAAAAGTCCAGGTAGGGAATACATCTACTTAGCTCTGCCACTGTGCAGCCTTTGAGAACTAGCAGAGTAACCAACTAGAGCAGAATAGATAAAAGCAAGGACGCTAGCCAAAGGGAAGAAGGTTGTGGGAGAGATCAGCCTCATAGCTTCCTCCGCCCCAGGCCTAGTCACCAGCCTGTGCCACCTACCCCCCCATCACACAGCATCTTCTGCTGGTTCACGTATGAACTATCCCTGCCAGGAACACCAGGTAAATGATTCAGGAAATGAAGCCAGACTCATCCTTTGCCGATGTTGATTCCGTTCCCTGGGTGAGTGGGAAAAAATATTTTGTTTCTCATTTGCTATTCTTGTCCTATGAAAATCGTGCATATAAATAGGTTTTCCTAAGCCAAGTGGTGAGCCCACAATACACTGCACACCGTGACCTTGATTAGCACCTGTCCGTCAAGGCAGAGTTGCATGGAAATCCGCAGATGACTGCCTGAGGGTGCCCTGTAAAAGTGAAATTCATTTTTCCAGCGAGGGTGTATTCACTGGGGAGGTGAAAGGACAGAACTGAAGGGTGAAATAAAGCTACAAAAACGAGAGGTTCTGGCTCTCCAAACCATACGACACCGCCAGAAACCAAGCTCTACCCCATCTGATATCTGAACTCACCCATGACCCCTGCCCTTGGCTGATTTCTCGAGGTGAAACCTAACCAAGTGAGAGGTGGATACAGAAGAAAAGCTCAACCTTTTTTTTTCTTTTCCTGCTCTTCTAATCCAGGTCTCAGAAAAGCACACTGAGAATAGCGAATTTTAAACAAATGTTCAACTGGTAGAGTCTTATTATGAACCTGTACTTGCCTTTCCGTCCTAACAGGGATGTGAAGGTCAATCAAGGATTTACTAATAAGGGCACTTTGAATTTTAAGGCTGCAAACTGTAAGCCCTTCCTACCTCTCCTATGCCACATCTGCTCCCAGGCCACGCCCCTTCTGCCTCTGCTTCCCACTGGTCTTTCTTTTACCTTTCAGGACAGTCCAAACGTTTTTGCCCTGGGGCTTTTGCACATGCTGTTCTCCCCTGGAAAGCTCTTCCAACCCTCTTCAGGTGGCTGACTCCTTATTCTTTAGGCCTCCGCTTTAGTGTTCTTTCTTCAGAGAGGCTTTCTCTATACTCTTGCCCTTTTATTCTCTATAGCAGTACCGTGTTTATTTCCATCATAGCTTATCTCTGTCTTTCGTTATCCCCTTTAATGTTTTGTTCATTGGTGTCATTATTTCATTTCCCCCAGTATGGCAGAGATCATGACTATTTAATCTCCTGCTCTAGTCCTAGCCTCTAACAAGGTACCTGACCCAGGAGAGGCACCAAGACATTTGCTTGGATGGAATGGATGAGTGAATGACTAAACAAGCTGCCAGTTCTCCATATGACCTTAATCAAGTTATTTCTCCCCTTTGGAGTTCATTTCCTCATTTGTGAAAAAAGGAAGAGTGAGATTCAATTAACTCTAACGCTCTTCCACCTCTAAAAATACACGTTTCCTTATTTATCATTTTCCGGATGGGAGAATTGAGGCCTGGAAGCACGCTGTCCAGCCCAGGGACTGGAACTCAGGCCTCCTAGAAAACTTCCAACCAAGACTCTTTAGCAAAAGCCCAACTGCCTTCTCTGCAGAAACACCTCCCCCGCAGCCAACTCCCCGGTATTTAGTTCCCTTTGTACCAAAATCTGAATCACTTTTCAAGGTTTCTCAAAACATGGGATGAATGGCTCCTGCTAAGAAACAGTCCAGGCTCCTTGAATTCTACAAGGAATTCTGAGAATAGAAGCATTTCTTACTGTCCAGAGGTGTTCTTTTTGTATGTCCCTGCTCAATTGAGATCCAGGAGTGTGTGTGGGAGGGGAAAGGCTGAGATTCAAACTAATTCTGGGGAAAAGAGTAAGTGAGGAAGGAGAGAGTAAAAGGCACAGGCACAGATACAATGCAGAACTGCTGAGAGCATTTGAGGAAGGCATAAGCATGAAGCTACTGTACTATTTTTTTTTTTTTTTTTTTTTGTGGTACACGGGCCTCTCACTGCTGTGGCCTCTCCCATTGTGGAGCACAGGCTCCGGACGCGCAGGCTCAGCGGCCATGGCTCACGGGCCCAGCCGCTCCGTGGCATGTGGGATCTTCCCGGATCGGAGCACGAACCCGTGTCCCCTGCATCGGCAGGCGGACTCTCAACCACTGCACCACCAGGGAAGCCCTGTACTATTTTTTTTGCTTGGGCATAATGCACCCACAGAGCTCCATGTGGGAGAGCCTCACTGGCCCCAGTCCACCCCCAGCTTCATTCCTTAATAGTCCACCAAACACTGGAGACTACGACCACACTGCTGTGTGCAGCAGACCATCTCCTTCTAGGTCTCTCTACCTCTGCACACATTCCTCACAAATGCCTCTCAGCCCCTGAAAAACTTCTACACATCCTTCAAGACCCCAATCACATGTTGACTCCAGTGGGAAGCCTTCCAACCCTTACAGAAAAAATTAATTACTTTCTCCTCTGAGTTTCTCCTGTGCTTTCTTTCTTAGTATTATACTTATCTTGATAGTCTATAATTTCAGTTTCATGACTGTCTTTTTCATCAGGCTGTGAACTTCTGTAGGGCAGAGCTGGGTTTATTTTTAAAGTCGCACAGCCTAGCCCTGGTCTTGATATAGTAGATGCTCAGTAACTTGTTTGTTGAATACATTTTGTTTTTCTCGCCTGGGAAATGAGGGCAATAATACCTGCCTTACTCTCTGTGAGATTACCCAAGACCTACATTCGCTATAAAGTGTACACCCGTCAGCCATCATCTTATTCAAATTGCACAACGCAAATATGACATGGACTGGACAGGATAGTATTATTCACTTTATCCAGATGAGCTCCCAGGGGTTAAGAGGCTTGCTCTGAGTAACACAGCCAACAGCTATCAAACTAGAGAAAGAAAACCAACTTGCTTGACTTCTGGGTTTTTTTTCCCCCATCAGATCACAAATGCCTTTCAAAAATTAGCTGTAAGTTTGGTCATGCTGATTGACTGACGAGAGAAAACATGGATATAAGTCCTTCTAAAGATGCCACAAATGTATCTACTTACTTCCACAGCCCACTACCCCTCCTCCTGGCTTAGTGCTGTCAGTCCTTACCACGCACAGAGTCAGCTCTCCGTGCCTGTATTCCACAACCATAGACCAACCAACTGTGGATTGAAAATATTTGGAAAAAAAATCCAGAAAGTTCCAAAAAGCAAAATTTGAATTTGTTGCGTGCTGACAACTCTTTACATAGCACTTACATTGTATTTATAACTATTTCACACCATTTGTGTTATATTAGGTATTATAAGTAACCTAGACATGATTTAAAGTATACGGGAGGACGTGCATAGGTTATATACAAATACTATGCCATTTTACATAAGGGACTTGAGCATGCATGGATTTCGGTATCCGAGGAGGGTCTTGGAACCAATCCTCCTCGGATACCAAGGGACGACTGTACTTACTACGTGTTATCGCTTCCTTTATCACTTTCCTTTATCCCTGCTTCCACCTTGCCCTCTTCCCTTTTCTCACCTTCATCCCCGCTCTTCAGATAGCAGCCACAGTGTTCTTTTAAAAGTGGAAATGGGGTCCTGTCATCGTCCCCTTGAGCTCCCAGAGGGTCCTCATCATGCTTTCAGTAATGTTTATACTCCCTTGCATGACGTGTAAAGGTCTGCCTTGTCTGAAACCTGCTGATCTGGACAGTTTCATTCATCCTCTCCGTCTCCCCATCCACTGCTGCAGCTCCTCCAACACACCAAGCTCCCCCACTCCCCATGCTGTGCCCTCTACCTCGAACTCTTCTCTCCCACTTCTGCTTGGCTGGCTTCTTCCCATCTTTCAAGGACCACCCTAAGTAGGTCATCCTCTATGCTCTGTCACCACATTCAGTTTGTTTCCTTCACAGCACTTTACTCGAGTCGCAACTGCAGTGAAAACCCTTTTATCTGATGCAGTGGGGACAGTGGTTAAACTATTTGAAAAATATGGTTAAAACAAAGAATCATAAAAATGATTCATCGCAGGTGTTTTCTTTTAGCTTAAAACACCTAAGTGCACATGTATTTATCAAGCTTTTGTTGTAGTGGGAACTTGACGTAAAATAAATGTAAGTGCAGAATTTTTTTGTGTTTTGCACCTGACCTTTAATAGTTGCCTTGCCTATACCTAGCATTACCATGTTTTTAGGGATTCATCTTTGAGCCTTTCAAAGTATTTAACTTAGTTTCCAGAGAAGTAAAACAACTTTTTTTTTGCATTTGTATTTTACCAGTTTACATAATTTCTGCTTGCACTGCAGAAATATGAGTAAAACACAGAAGTATAAATAGGTTTGGAAACAAATGGAATGGATTCCTAGCCCACCTCCAACAGAGTTGATGTGAGCAGAAATATATGGGCTGGTCAGAGAAGAGGCTACTTGCCAGAAGGTGTGGGGTTTACAGAGATGATGGAGAATGCAAGTCAATCCAAAGAGATGGTTGAATGGAAGTTGGTTACGAGAGACTTCGCTGCATCTGATGGATGGTTGGCTTGTTGATTATCTATCCCTCTTTTAGGCTTTTTTCTCAGCTTGCCTACCCAGTATACAACATAGTCCTTGGCATTCAGAGCTACAATCAGTGCCAAGTAAATGAATAAACAAGTGGGGGGACTGTTTCACTCCTTAGGTGAAGAATTTTGTTTCCTCAACTGTGAGAGGATTGGCATGGGCTATGCCAGCATGGTCATTTTCAGATCCACATTCTGTTACCGCTAACCACATCCAGTAACCATTTCTGTGTTTCAGCTTCTGCTTTTCTCCATACCCTCTACACACACTTTAGAGCATTATGTTAGTGACCTCCCTCATAGCTGCACACCACCCACCACTACAGTCATGCCAGTACCTTACCCCACCCCCCTGTTTTTTGGGGGGTTTAGGATAATCCCCTCCCTCAGTGCCTCCCCCCGAAACAGGTAAGGAGGTGGCGAGGCCAGTTTGGGCTGTAGTGGCAGAGCTGCTGGATTTGTTTCTTCGGCGTGCTAGGCAACCGGGGGGCAGCTTTGAGCATGGGTAGGTCGGACCTCTTCCACCCTGAAGATCTGAGTGGAGAGTTTGGGCCTGCCTTATTTGAGAAATTGGGCAAAACAACTGCCCCCACCCCCTTATTGCCTTGGGTTGGTCTTTTCTAGTTTCCATGGTGCTGGGATCCACAGAGCCAAGGTTAGGGGAGAGCCTCAGGAACGAGGCTTTCATGGGCCCTTCAGCCCACAGTGTGGCTCAGTGCAACAGCCGCGGAGTAAGAAACATTGGGTTTCTTTCTTTTTTTTCCCCTTCCATTTATTCCTTTGCCTCTCTCCCTCTCATGTCTGAGGAAAGACAGGGACTGATTGAGGATTTGGGGATTCCGGTTACCAGCATAAGAACCGTGTCAACAAATGATGATGGTGATTTCTGATGTTACTAATAGCTGCTCGTGTATACTGAGCCCTTTAATGCTAGGAACTAGACTAGACATTTTAAAGTAATTAACAGTTCTCAATTTCTGTAACAGTCTGAGAGAGTACACACTTTTATTACTAGTATTATTATTATTTTATAAAAGAAGGACTGAGGCACAGGTAGGTGGAAGTCACAGAACTGATAAAGGCAGAGCTAGAATTCACACCTATGTATGTCTGATCCCACAAGGTGAGGTGTTACTGTTAAGCTAAAGTACCTTGCAGTGTATCTAATCATAACGTTCACTGAATAATTAATGTATTGACTCAGTACGTCCTATGCGATACAGTAAGGGGAAAACAGAAATCAAGGCCCCTGCCTTTAAGAGGGATGTTCTAACGTGATGAGGAAGACAGACTCCTGAACCATGGATAAAAACGGGACATGAGAAAATGAACTAAATCCTACAGTAGAAGCACAGCATGTTCTGTATATACAGAGGAAAGGGCAAATCCTTCTCAAGAGGGAGACCAGGGCAGATGGTGACCCCTAGCCTTCGTGCCTGTGGAGCCCAGGTGCAGCTTTGGAATCCTCCTCAACCTGGTTACCACCACCAAACAGCGGGACCTGTCACGTGAAATTAAAATCAGTTGTCTCCTTGGTCTCAGGGGAGCAGGAGAAGGCAAGCCGTAAGGTCTCCTCATTTTTATCACCTCTCTATGTCGGTCATTACAAGCGTTTCCCACCTGCCTTCTTCTCACTTCTTTAATGTCGACGCAGTTTAAAGTGTTTTCAATCTTCTCACCTCTCTGCCTGTCAACTGGGCTCTGAGCTTCTAAGGCCCCATGTCAGTACATGGCGTGTGTAAGAGGCATCTGAGGATGCTTGTGGGAGCAGAAACTGTGGGTACAACACGGACCTCAGGAGGGCTGCCCCTTCCAGCTTTACCCAAAGCCAGGAGGGAGGGTGAGGCAGGTGAAGGGAAGGAAGGAACGGCATCTTTGACCCCATCAGAGCTCAGGTCTACAGAGCAAAGGCACAGAGGTCAGAGGAAGCCATCCAGGGTGCACAGGCAAGTGAGTTCCCACACTTGGGGTCGAATGCACAGACCCACCCCTGTCTGCCTCTCTGCAGAAATTTGACAAGTGTCTTCCTGTCTCTGGCCCTTGTGGTCCTCACTGGTAAAACAGAAGATTTGGCTCTAGTTCCCTGTGGTTCCAACATCCCCTGATGATTCTCACAGCAGGGTGATGAACAGGAGACGGAGCAAAGCTGGGCTGTGGACCACACAGGACTTTGTCTGAGAAGCTGACGCTGACAATGGCTTTTGTGCATTCACTGCTGGATCTGAACGTACCTCAAAGTGTGTACCGTCCGATGTAGAACCTTACTGCATGAAGAAGAAGTGAGAAAACAAACCTCAATAATTTGGTCCATTGTATGGACAAGAACACCAAAACACAAAACCAAAAAAGCAAAACTGATTCAGCAGTAGGCAAAGGTGCTGGCTCTGCAAGGGTCTGGGGAGAGGGAAAATGCAAACAGGGTGAAGGCAAATGCAAAGGAATATGTAGGTGCATTTAGTTAATTCTGGAAGTTGTCTGAATATCCAGCAGTGGCTGGTTAGCCTCAGATGTTGCCCAGGTGAGCTAGATAATGTTCAGTGCATTAAGAATCATAACGAGAGTAAAAGCTATCGTTCATTGAGTATTTGCTAAACACTTGCACTACTAAACATTTGTCTTAATTAATTTCTTTATTCCCCACAAAAAAGATACTAGTACCTCCTGTTACAGATGAAGATACCAAGGTTCAAGGTCACACAGACATGGCAGATCTGGAAGTCAAAATCAGGTCATTCTGAACTTCAACTCCGTGCTTGTAGCCATTCTGTCTTCAGAAAAGCAAACATAGACATACCGACTTCCTCTTTTTACTGACTACCCCGTGATGAAGGGAATTTCATTGTGGCCCTTTTCCACTCATTTCACTCCTTCAAGATCCCACTTAAACACCACTGCTTCTGGGAGAACCCCAGTCACAATCAATCCATCCCTCTCTGAGCTCCCGGAGCCCTTAGCTTGTACTTCCATTAGCGCGCTTAGCACTTTCTGTTTTGTGTTGGAGTTAATTGTGTCTGATCCTCCCTCCACTCTACACCCAGAGCAAGTTGTTTAGACTTTCATTATGGCACTTAGTGTCTAGCATTATCGCTAGCCAAGCCTGGATTTGTCTCCTGACTTTTTTTTTTTCCCACATCTTTATTGGAGTATAATTGCTTTACAATGGTGTGTTGGTTTCTGCTTTATAACAAAGTGAATCAGTTATACATATGTTCCCATATCTCTTCCCTCTTGCGTCTCCCTCCCTCCCACCCTCCCCATCCCACCCCTCCAGGCGGTCACAAAGCACCGAGCTGATCTCCCTGTGCTATGCGGCTGCTTCCCACTAGCTATCTACCTTACGTTTGGTAGTGTATATATGTCCATGCCTCTCTCTCGCTTTGTCACAGCTTCCCCTCCCACCTCCCCATATCCTCAAGTCCATTCTCTAGTAGGTCTGTGTCTTTATTCCCGTCTTACCCCTAGGTTCTTCATGACATTTTTTCCCCTTAAATTCCATATATATGTGTTAGCATACGGCATTTGTCTTTCTCTTTCTGACTTACTTCACTCTGTATGACAGACTCTAGGTCCATCCACCTCATTACAAATAGCTCAATTTCGTTTCTTTTTATGGCTGAGTAATATTCCATTGTATATATGTGCCACATCTTTATCCATTCATCCGGTGATGGACACTTAGGTTGTTTCCATCTCCGGGCTATTGTAAACAGAGCTGCAATGAACATTTTGGTACATGACACTTTTTGAATTATGGTTTTCTCAGGGTATATGCCCAGTAGTGGGATTGCTGGGTCATATGGTAGTTCTATTTGTAGTTTTTTAAGGAACCTCCATACTGTTCTCCATAGTGGCTGTACCAATTCACATTCCCACCAGCAGTGCAAGAGTGTTCCCTTTTCTCCACACCCTCTCCAGCATTTATTCTTTCTAGATTTTTTTTTTTTTTTTTTTTTTTTTTTGCTTTACGCAGGCCTCTCACTGTTGTGGCCTCTCCTGTTGCGGAGCACAGGCTCCGGACGCGCAGGCTCAGCGGCCATGGCTCATGGGCCTAGCCGCTCCGCGGCATGTGGGATCTTCCCGGACTGGGGCACAAACCCGCGTCCCCTGCATCGGCAGGCGGACTCTCAACCACTGCGCCACCAGGGAAGCCCTCTTTCTAGATTTTTTGATGATGGCCATTCTGACTGGTGTGAGATGATATCTCATTGTAGCTTCGATTTGCATTTCTCAAATGATTAATGATGTTGAGCATTCTTTCATGTGTTTGTTGGCAGTCTGTATATCTTCTTTGGAGAAATGTCTATTTAGGTCTTCTGCCCATTTTTGATTGGGTTGTTTGTTTTTTTGTTATTGAGCTGTATGAGCTGCTTATAAATTTTGGAGATTAATCCTTTGTCAGTTGCTTCATTTGCAAATATTTTCTCCCATTCTGAGGGTTGTCTTTTGGTCTTGTTTATGGTTTCCTTGCTGTGCAAAAGCTTTGAAGTTTCATTAGGTCCCATTTGTTTATTTTTGTTTTTATCTCCATTTCTCTAGGAGGTGGGTCAAAAAGGATCTTGCTGTGATTTATGTCATAGAGTGTTCTGCCTATGTTTTCCTCTAAGAGTTTGATAGTTTCTGGCCTTTGTCTCCTGTCTTATACAATGAGCACAGGAGCTGTGTCTTAGGAACATTTCTGTGTGCCCGGCACTTAATAGAGCTTTGGAAACTGATGCTTTCTAAGTGAGGCTGGTCCACGCAGCTGGTTTCTTCATTCTGTGTAATCTGTCGACCGTGACCCCTCCCCAGCTCTCGTGTACTTTTCCTTGTGCCCTTGGTTAGGGTCACTGAGCAGTGCCAGGCAGAGGTCGGGGACTCCTGTGTGGAGTATCTCTCAGATCACTGAGAAGGTGGGCGATTGCTTTTCCTCATGCCAGTCTTGTTCCTCTGGCCCTCTCTCCTCCAGTGGAGACCTGTCCACGTAAATATCATCAGAGTTCACTTTAGGGAAGGGATTGCTTGTTCTGTTCTCTTACTCTGGAGTTAGTGATTTCCTTCTTCCTGAGGAAGAAAGGCTCCGATCCCTGTGAAAAAATCTTTAGAGATCATTTTTCAAAGGAGGGCGGCTTCAAGGGCCACCTGGGACACTTAGGTCCATGCACTTATATTCACTCCCGGCTGGACATCTAGATGGCTAAGAGCACAGGGTTTGACGATGGACAGACTGGATTCAGTTCTCCACTCCCATCTCTTGGGCAAGTTAATTAGTACCTCTGAAACCTTTGCTTCCTCATCTGTATTATAGAAAGAATAACAATGCCCACCCAATGGGGCTGCTCTGAGAGTTAAATGCATTGAAATTGTGTTCCTAGCACAGTTCCTGGCTACCACTGTGTCTGTTGCTACAGTTGCTATTGTCGCATTGTTGTTGGTGTTTTGTAAACAGCATCATCTGGTCGCTAAGAGAGATAAGAGCAACATGCAGCTGAAAATTTGACCTCTGCCGTTAGTAGGAGATGCAAAATCTCCTACTCACATGTAGCGTCTAGTTGGGAGCCTAAGAATAGCTGTAGTTAAGTTTCTGCTTAAAAATAACTTGCATGTTTTTAGGCTTTCAGAATCGAAGGTGCTTTAAAGAGCATCTTTATCAATTGTGCCATTTTACAGAAAACAGAAGCTCAGAGAGGAGAAATGACATTTCCAGGGTCAATCAGCCATAAAACAGTCATACTGGGGCTCAAACTCAAGCCTTCTGACGCCAGTCCAGTGTATTTCCCACTGAGTATCCCTTGAACTACTGCCCTTTTCTTAGATTTAGCCATTGTGTACCCCTTCAGCATTCCCACCAGTTCCTATGATAACCTGGGCACCATCTGAAGATGCTGTTTTGCCCAGTATTGAGAAGATGACAGTAACACATCTTGCTACACAGACATTCCTGAGATGAGTCTATTTCTTTATGCAGATGAGCTTCCACTCCATGCTAACTGTCCCTTAGCATCACTCCTACAAAAGCTAATTCTGCTGAAACTAATGCGCTAATGTATATATTAGTCCCGAGGGTTAAGGGACTAGTCCTTGCGTTCAAATGCCGTGATTGAACTCAAATGCTGATGAGAATTGCACTGGCATTCTGGGCGGAGCTTCAGGAGCACAAAACATAAGGAAAATTGGCTAGATTTGTCTTTCTCCACATTAAGGGAGCACGGTCAAGGCCTAGCGTAGCCGGTAGAGATGAGAAGAAGTGAGGCATTGGGTGTAAACCACCCAAGCTGCAACTCTGGGGAAGAGACCTCAGCCCCGACCCATCAGGTAGCACTTGCTCGTGGAACCCGCTGGACATACACTCTACTGTAAACATGTGCCTAAACATACCTTGCCCTTTACCACCTCCAGGCTCTTCTTCACACTGCTCCTTCTGCTTTCTTCTATTATTTAAGAGTATATAGGACTTTGTATCATTTAAACAGTCTTTTTATATCCACCATTTTGCTGAATCATCATATGAGGCCATTGAGGCCAGTACTTAGCACAGCTATTTCACAGATAAGAAACTGGAGATCAGAGGCGTGAAAGGACTTGCCCAGGGCCATAAGACTCATCTCTGCAGTCAGATCTCCTTCATTCTCCAGTCCCCAGGGTCAGTGGCTTTCCATATGTCAGGGTCAGTAGAGCCACCAGACTGATACTGGACTTGGGCACCAAGTCCCCTACCTGGGTTTGAATCCTGGCACTTGGCACTTTCTTGGTGGTCTGTTACTCTGGTAATCTCTGCCTTAGTTTCTTCATATGCGGAATGGGAATAATCCTAGTCTCAATCTCAAAAGACTGACAGCAAGAAATTGGTGATTATGTGCAGAGTGCTTAGCAGTGCCTGGCACAAAAGACCTGCTCAGTATATGTTGCTATAGAAACTAAGCTGTGTCCTGTCTGAATTCCCTCCCTGCCAAGGCTCATCTGAAATGCCGTGAAGTGTGATTCTGACTTTTCGTAAATAGATGCAATTTCTGCCTCTTTTAGACCCTGCAATCATTTGTACTTTGCTCATAGCACACAGTATGTTCTGCTGTGCACTGGAGAGAACTGTAAGCTTGTTTTTCTCATCCTACTCTCCCCTCGCCTGTGAGCGCTGTGATTCAGAGAGAGAGCGCTCCCATATAAGTACATCCCCTGTAGCCCCTGGTGTGATGCTTGATGCCAAAGAGGAAGAAGTTGGCAAATGCTGGTTACACTGAATTCAGTCAAACCTAGAATTCCAGTTCCCTTGAAGACCTAGAATGTTAGGGCTGGAAAGGCTCCTTAGAGATTAGCCAATCCTGCACTAATGCCAGATACCTGGGTTGCTGAGAGGGGAAAGATACTTGTCCTAAGCCACATAACATATTAGTGGCAGAAGTGGGTATAGAAGCCAGAGTTTGTTACTGCCCGCAGCCCTGGGCTCCACCCAAAGCACTGGGCTGTCTCTCTCCATGGAATGGAGGAGAAAATAGCCATGTTCTTGAATTAGAGAGGGATGGACAAGTGACAGCACACAGCTAAGCTTCGGGAGCAGAACTGCTCAAAGAGGAGGGATGTATTAGGGGTATGTATTCAGAAGCCTACTGGGGGTGAAGGATGTGAATAAACTGCACAGGCAATAAAGCAGTTTCTCTGAACTGACTTGGTATTTCTCTGCTGCACGAATGTTATCAAGAGCCCTGCAAAGGAGAACCTTCAGAGTTCAGTGTACTCAGCGTTAAGCTTTAAATGGTTCTCTTCCTCTTTTAGAACATGTAATCTTAACTGGAGGTCCTACACCTTGGCCTCCAGGGCACCTTCTTTGTGTTGGGATTTGTACATAGACGATGCTCAGATACAAAGATACACAGTCCCTGTACATCGAGGTCATTTCTTACAGTTCTCCAGGTGATTATCTAACCTGGTAGGGATGAGAAAGTTAAAGTCCTTCTCAGCCTGCGCCCCAGAGCCTCTTCTCCACAGACTACTGTCATGTTTTTTTCCCCTTGTTGAGGTTTCAGATAATGTTTAAAATGTAAAATGAATCAGAGAGAATTCTGCCCTGGTCAGCAGGAAAGTGTTTTGATTCCTGGTACTGTCAAATCTTGTCTTCCAAAGTAAGATGAGGTAAGTAAGTCTTACGGTGGTAAGTGATAAGCTCTCGCATCATCTCTGATGTACATGCCGGGGGAGGTGGGGAGGAGGACCAGTGAGAAGCTGGTTTCTGATGGCTGTGGGTGGAGGTTTAGGGGAGCTCTATAAGCAGGCATAGCCCTGGGGTGGGGGACTGCTGAGGTTTACACCCCACTGGTTCAGATGATGAAACGCAAGGCTGCCCATAACCACCAAGTGAGCCTCTGAAAATGAGGTGGCATGTTGGTTTGCCAAGTCATGGTTAATGAGAGATGAGTGTTCACAACACAGGCTTCCTGGGGAGAAGTGTCCAGAGGGTAGACAGCTCTGACCTTGGGACTTTGGGGGAGGTCATCTTCTCCTTTTGATCTCTATGTCCGATGCATGAGCCACTTAAAAAATGGTTAATGTCAAGGATGAAAAGTGTTTATAAAAGTTCAATGTGAAGCTAATACAGGGAGAATTGAAAAAGACTTTTTGCAAAGGAAATTCATCCAGCAGTCATTTCCCACTACGGGCTGACTTGATGGTACCCATCAGATTCCTTCTGATTATTAGGACCAATTGTTCTTGTTGTGTTGCTGTTGTTGTCGTTTCAATGCATACGGTGGTTTAACAAATATACTGTGAAAATAATGTTTGATTACCCTTCAAAGAGCTCACCTACCACCCTCCTAATACCGTAAACCATGTGTGAAGAAAACTGGCACTGACTTATTACCATCTTTGCCTTAAAGAGCCGCCCTCTCAGTCCCTCTGACTGACAGCAACTTCCAAACTACTCCACAGATGAGCCGTTAGGTGTGTTGAATGCATACTTTTTGGGTGGCATTTGTAAATTTAAGTTTCCCCCGGGCATGATAGAACCAACTTGACACATTACTTGTGGACAGTACCATTTTCTATCATATTAACATCTTCCATGTTGATGGAAATAACAGAAGTAAAAATTGAAAAGTGAATTGGCCTACAAATTGTGAAGTTTAGTAGATTCATAAGATTGTTCTTTATTGTTGTCTGTTTTTCACAGTTACACTTAATCAGCATGTTCACTTTTTAAAGAAAACTTTAGGGACTTCCCTGGCAGTCCAGTGGTTAAGACTCTGCGCGTTCACTGCAGGCAGTGCAGGGTCAATCCCTGGTTGGGGAACTAAGATCCTGCATACTGCACAGTGTGGCCAAAAAATTAAAAAAAAAATTTTAATTAAAAAAAAATAAAGAAAACTTTATTCCCTTTCTCCCTGAATGCTCCATCAGCTCATAACATCCTGAGCTGTTACTGACTACCTCCTGGTAATATATAATAGGCCCCCACTGATAGCCATAGAGCTATAAGTTCCTTGAGGTCAGAGACAGTCTTCCATGAATTAGAAAGAGCTCTGCAGGTCTGTCCCTCTTTGTGCTGAGTCCTAGAGGCAGTATTCTGCAGTGCAGGGTCAGCAAATGCATGACACATACACTCCCCTCTTCTGTACCCAAGGCAGACATCACTAATTGATCATGGCATTCTTTCCAGTTGAGCCCTCAGAGTCCTCATCATCAGCATTCCTGGAAGCCCGTACCAATTTGTCAGGATTGACAGGCTTGATAAAACCTGTCTTCCAGCCTAACCTTAATGGTTAAAAGCAAGGGCTTTGGAAATGGACTGACGTGAATTCAAATCCCAACACACCACTTACTCACAGGTTATGTGACCTGGAGTACAGTTGTCCAAGTGCCCTAAATCTCAGTTTTCTCCTAAAATGACCAATCCCTCTCATCCTTTGGAAGCCTAAATTTAGGCATTTCCTCCTCTGAGAAACCTCTGTTTGCATAAGACTGAGTGTAGCTGCCTCACCTAGGCCTCTGAAGACACCCTGAACTTGCACTTCATACTCCATCTCGCTGGAACAGTAATGGGCTCATTTCTTCTGATTTTCCCCATTGGTGTGTGAGCTCCCTGAGGGCAGTTAGACTCTCACAGTTGTATTTTCAGAGCCTCTCACAGTTGTATTTTCAGAGCCTGTTTACCTGGTACGGTAAACAGCTGAAAACAGGTAACACCACTAAAAATAAAAACACCACATAAAAATCAGTTAAAACAGGGCTAGGGATATGATAAATGCTATATAAGCATTAGTTCTTTTCATATTTATTGTTGTGTTCTATAACTTCGAGGCTCAGAGAAGAAAGCTTACCACAGAGCTAACTTTTAGACGTGTATGGTTTAATTTTGGATTGCTGTCACTCTTTGGCTGCAAGGGTACCAAGGGTATCTATACTTTCCGAATCTTCCAGGAGTTGCATTCCTTGAAACAGGGCCTTATTCTTCTTTCTCAGCTCTGTAAAACCTAACACGGGGCCGTATACACAAGAGGTCTATTTGAGATGTTTCGGGCTACACCTATCATGTTTGCTAACCCTGGTGTCCCCAAGCCCAACCTTGCCTATACTAGCCCTTTAGGGAACTATACTAGGTACTCTTCCAGGTTACTGGAACCCTGTCATTCTCTTTCGAGTACCCATAACGAACATATGAGCCCAGGAGGTCTGTCCTGGGATAATCCCTTAACGGCAGTGATTCTCAAACTTGAGCATGTAGTGTATCAGAATTCCCTGGAGAGCTTATTAAACTGCAGACTGCACTGCCCGCCCCCAGAATTTCTGATTCAATAGGTCTGGGGTGGGGCTTGAAAATTTGCATTTCTAACATGTTCATGAATAATGCTCATGCTGCTGGTTCTGGACCATTCTTTAAGGATCACTGACTAATGGAATAAAGGAGATAAAGAAAGAATATCTTGCCTAGAGAAGAAACCTTAAGTTCTGTATATCAGCTTCCGGATTGGTGATGATCTCCATCTGAATCCTGCAAGCTGTATTTGCAACTGATTCTCATTAATGTCAAGGAAATTTACACATAAGTATCAGCTGTAGGACCTTGCCGAAGGATGAAAAAGCAGAGGTTCTAAATTTTGCTGATGGAGTTTGCAATTCTCCCTCTTAGTTGACAACTCATGAAACGACTTGATACTTTAATATCTCACAGTTAATATCCTACTTTTGCAGGATACTTTATGTTTTTCCAGAGTGCTCTCATCCATGTTATCACATTTGGTTTTATAATAACTGTTTACAAGCAGAGAGGTAGGCAGGAATTAGCATCTCTTTGAACGACAAGGCAGAGTAAACCAGGATCCCGACCTCGACTCTTTGCCAGGCCTGTTTCTGTGACACTGCATAGTCTATGGTGCAAGTGTAAGTTCTGCCTTTGAACTCCCTTCGTGTACCAAACCCTAATTTATTTCAGTTTGTTACAGACGTTTTGAGCTCGAAGATACCACAAGGAGATGTACTAATCAGAAGTTTCTTGGGCATTTGGAGATACAGATTCCATGGAGAACCTCAGGAAGGCTTTGGACTCTTTTCTAAAACAGTACAGATGTACAGATATATGATACAGTTTGCATATAGTTTCAGGTTGTACAAAGCCCTCTTAAAGTTGAGGGCCACCATGTTTCATGACTGAGAGGCACCGTTCCCAGTGAATTAACTGTAGCCCTGTCATATCCATCCGCAAACCATAGAGAAAGAACAGAGGCCACATAGTCACTGTTTTGGTTGGTTGGCTGGTTGTTTATGTGATTTTAAACAGATGAGCAAACTGAGATTCAAGAACCTGAGTGATTATTTTTCAGGTACCACAGTCAAATAAAGGCAGAACTAGAGTGGAAACTAGGACTTCCAGAGGCAATGAGGTATTGTGGAAGAGGACAGGCTTTGGAATCAGGGAACCTTTCCATCTCAGCTTATACTGTTTACTGGCTGTTAAGACCTACTTAACCTCTCCAAGATTTCATTTCACCATTTTACAAATAGGAATCAGAAAATCAAATAATGTTTAAAAACTGTTTTCTGATAGGGTGCTTCTAGTCTAAGGATTAAATGAAAGAGAATATGTCAAGTGCTAACACATGTTGTGGCACCCAGTAATCATGAATTCCCATCTCCCAGGCTGTCTTCTCAGCTCAAGTTCAAGTGTAACAATTGGATAAATTTCCCTGTCTCTCAGGACAGGTAGATACTACCTCAGGTTGACCAGAGACTGTATACCCTCAGGTCCTCTGGATCATATAAACCTATATATGATGTCATTACTTATGACTCTGCTCAGGTGCCCTGACATTCCTCTACGTGCTTGCACCATTGTCCCATGTAGAATCTCAAGGATATTTGTCCCCCATCTAAGCATGGGTGCAAAAATAGAAAAGTCTCACCAAAGGGGAAGAAAGCCCAGACTACCATAGTGTCTAGTTATTCCAACATTTTTCAGTGCTTATTTCAGCTTGTGCAAGATTCATTCTTCCCACTGCAAAAGAACCACATTATACTTCCTAACCTACAGCGGGTAATGATTTTCACCCTGATTTCTCATTCTGTATTTGCATCGAATTCACATTTAAAGTGCAGCAGAATTTATAGGTCACTTCACTGTATACATTTCCTTGTGTCTTATAATACATTAAAAAACAAGATCCTTGTTTTAGCTTATTACTAAACCCTAGAATGCCAGGAATGGAAGGACCTATAGAGGCTTTATCTAACTCCCTTATATGACAGGCAAGGAGTGGATGCTCTGGGGTGGGGGGATGTTGTCCTCAATCGCACAGTAAGGGTGTCAGCCGCAGAAACTACACTTGAACTTATGTTTCCTGACTCCAAGTTCTGCATTCTCACCATTTTTTTCCTGGTTTCTTGACTCTCCATTGAGCATTCTCACCATGTTTTTCCTGACCTGCCAAAGATTTTAAGATGCTCAAAAGACCAAGGAGTTGTATAACATTTTCCTACTCTTAATTTCCTCCTACTCTCATTTTTTTCCTAAAAAAAGTTTGGTGGACAGTGGGATGAAAATACACATTCCTTTCACCATTTCAAATAAATGACTGGTCCTGGTTCTGCCTGCTGCTATCATAAGTGTCCCATTATGCTCACTCTCACCCACACCTTCCATAGGATGTGGGCAGCAAATCATCTTACTCCCCAGTACCACGAGCTACGCCACTGCCTGATTACCTCTCCTGTCTCTCAGCAGACACAGAGCCCACCTTCTTGGACTTCTTGAAGTTCCTTTATAGAGGAGCTCTTTCCCCAGGGAAAATGCCCTAAATCACTATTTAGAAGACTCCTCAACGCTAAATGACTGGCATGATGGAATACGATAACCAAAGCATTCCAATGACTGAAGTACAAGGATGAGTTTGGGGGTTCCTGATCTATCTCAAGACTCCATTCTCATTTTGTCTAATGACCTATAGACCAAACTGGATTTCTGACCATAGTCCTACCAAGCTATTAAAACCTGCCCCTGGCCTGAGTGAGGTCATGGCCGTGTGATATCTAAGTCTGCACAGAGAGACAGCTGTGTGAACTTTATGAGGTCATTATTCTGAAATTCCTCCATTATTAGCATTGTCAGGAAATGGCATCTTTGAGAAAGCAGTAAACAAATTTATCTTGTAAGTAGCTAAATAATTTTACGTATTTTCAAGAGAAAAACCTCCTAATAGGTTCTATGCATGTCCCAACATTTGTAAAAAGAGCTTAATATACACAGCTTCAGCTTGGCCAGTGTGGTAGTGTTGCAGATGGTAAATATTTTCAGAGCAAGGTTCTGTTTTTTATAATTTTTTGTATTCTGAATTTCCTGGAATGGAACCCGGTACATAGTAGACATATGGTAACTGGTTGTTGATTAATAATTGTGACCACTGGTGTATATGATAACTCCTGTAAGGTCTCCTAAGGTCGTAGGGTGTTTTATTTGTTTTTGTTTGTTTTGGTTCCCAGACAGCTTCATACTTGGTGACACTGTAGTCTCTACTGGACCTTCCCGTCGTGTCAGCTGTCACTCCTCCCTCTGTCAGCAGCCAGTGCCTGCTCCTCCAATCTACCCTCACCTGCTGTTTTTCTTATCTGACATCTGTTGTTAACAAGCTCAATAACCAAGCCTGTTAAATCACTCACCTGACATTTATACAGTTTTACAATCAACATGCATTTCCCTGCAGGGTGTAAGAATAATGGTAATTCTTTCATCTGCATTTGTATACCAGAAGTTTTCCAAAATTTCAAGGTTGCTTAAAGTCTGAAAGCTGGTTAAATGAGGACGTACATAGGTTAAAATGCAAACTACCCCCACAGGTTATAATATGCTTAACTAGAAAGTTTGTACTCTTGATTCCATCTAGCAAACCCTGCATCCTAGCCTCGCAGATTCTAGTCCATCCCCTTCTGCTCTTGCCGAAGTGACACAATTAAGGCAAATTTCAAACCAAACAGGTCGTCTCTGGGAAAAAAACCAATACACAAGAAATCAAATAATCCTATGTTATCCCCCAGTTATTACTACATCCAACCTGCACATAAGCCCAGACTCTTTTGATAATCATAAGAGGATGTGGACATTTAAGTTGAAGGATCAGTTTGAAAAAAAAATCACAGTGGCCAAAAACATGGGGTGCATGTGAGGGTTTTTGGGGTGGGGGAAGAGAGCGGTAGGTAGGTAGTGCTGCCAGCCATTTAGGGTGGTAGGAGCATCACAAGGACTTAAGGGGAAGAAGGCAGGAGGGAGGGTAAACTCAAATAATAGATAAAGAGAAGGATAAGCAGTTTTAATGGGCCATGGAGACCTACTGTAGTATGAGATGAGATGAATGAACTACTCTGGAGTATACTTTAGTTGGCTACTTCTATAAGGTCTTATGGACTGAAAGTAGGTATTTCAATGAAGATCAATGGCAAGAGACCAATTAAGGGATCACCTATACCAGCACACCTGCTCTCCCTAATCCCAGCCACAAGGACCAAATCACATCTTTTCACATTTCTACTTGGGCAACCTTAGGAAAAGACTAGATGGCTAGACATAGAGCCCAAACGGGTATCATGCTTCTAGACAAAAAGATGTCTAATGACACACCACTCTTCACCAGAAAGAATAAGAGACAGCAGCCCACACTCCCAGGGAATCATTTCCTGGGAACAAAATGGCAGCCACCGTACAGAGCTTCGCCTATATGTTTAGTGGAAAAGACACACACATGGGATTCAGGCACATACACTGGACTCTTCATTTTGACATTTAGCTCTTAAAAACAGGAATGGAGCATGGTTTCACCAGCTCTCTCATTTTCTGAGCATTCTATACCTTGGTTCAGAGGAAACTCTCTCTTAGCATGAAATATCTATAGCCTTTTTTGCCAATGCCATGAATTGTCTTTATACCCTAGGGCAGGATGTTTCTCCATATCTCTGTACTTCTCCTCAGAAGTGCACTTCTGCATAGAATGCCTTACTCTCCCAACTTTGCCTAATAATAATACTGGAAGACAAGTAGCAGCAGTAGCAGCAGCAGTGGCTCTGACAAACATTTGAATACTTACAAAGAACAGAGCACTCAGCTGAGTTCCTAATGTACTACTTCATTTTGATTTCCCAACAGTCTAATTTTTGTCATCTCAGTGGTATAGCTGAGAAAATTGGGGCTCAGAGAGAATAACTTTCCTGGGTTCACATAGTCCAAACGTCCAGACAGGAGTCTTAATGACCACATTGCCCCCCAATCCAACTTTAGAACATTTTTTTCTAAATGATATATATATTTTTAGAACAGTACTTTTCTCCATATGGATTTTAACCTTGGGGGTGGGGGAGGAAGGAACAGAGGGTTGTCTGCAGGACCTGAAGCCTTACCCAGTGGTATCTGATGGTGTCTCACAAAGTCCACCAGATCCAGGGATCCTCCCTCAGGGGATCTGAGAAATGTCTCATGCCCGATTCTATCAGGATGCAGATCCAGGGGTACTTAGGTTTCTTTATTTTATTTAATTTTATTTATTTAATTTTTTTGCTCTGGAATCTCTATAAGATGTAATGGCAACTTCAGATTTGCTTTCTCAGCTTCTCAAAGAGGTTCTAAGAAGTCTTGTCCTATGGTAGGGTCTCCACCAAGGTCTAGTCCAAGAACTGCATCCTCAGTAGAAAGGAAGAACTCTTCAGCAAGTTTAACAGTCTCCTTAGCTACTGAAGGGCCACCTCTTCTGTTGATTGCTATCAAATACCTAACGTCAGTGTCTGCATTTTCTTTTTCAGACTGTTTTATACTCTCAAGTACAGATTCCACATAAGTCTTTTTAGTCATTCCTTATAGCATTTTCTCTTCTGGGTATGCTCCTTAGTTTCAGGCACTTGACGCCATCATCTGTGAATTCTTTAATAACATCTTTTGTAGCCATGAAAATATCTTCAGGGCTAGTAGTAAACTGATGAATAATTTGAAACATCTGGAAGCATTCTTCTAAAGTTCTTTTCTTTCTCTTGTTAATCATAGTCATCTCATCATGGGTTTTAAGACCTGGCTTCTTGGCTCTTAATTTCTTCACGGCTTTGGAACTAATGGATCCCTTCAAGTGGACATGAAGTTACATTTTAGGTAATTCCAAGTAAAAGGTTGTCTTCTAGCGCCGTTGTTCTTCTTCTGATTCCATCATAATTTAGCAGAATGGGTCTCTCTTCAAACACTTCCATTCTTGGTATACACAATACAGTGTATTTCAGTCAGTAGGTTTTGTGGTCTTGAATCCTTCAGATTGCTTGTGCTCATTTTGATAAAATTAAGTGTTTATGCAGCTCTGGGCTCAGCTTCACCACCATGGTAGACTTCCGCCTTGAGTCTCTCCTGGTCTTGGCCCTTGCAGCCCTGAGCATAGGGCAGGGGCAATACTGAGCACCAGTGACAGTCGCGCCCTCAGCAAGAGTTCCCTGTCTGCGAGCAGGTACGTGTAGGACCCCTCCGCCATGTTGACATTTCCGGGATCACGTTGTACACCGCTCATCCCCTGAGGCCGTTACATCCACACATGCGCAGTGTAGCACTGAGTAAGCATCTTACCCAACTTTTCAGCAGTTCTTTGTCTTGGAGCTTCAGTTAATGCCCCCAAATGTACTACTTCCTTTGAATTCTGCTGTATATTAGTTGGATCCATATACAGCACTTTCTACCTAAAATTAATTTATTCCATAAATATTTATGAAATGACACACTGTACGTCAGGCACTGTACTGGACCTGGAAGGATAAAATATTATCCTGGAAGAACTTGAAGACTAGTAGGTGGGAAACACAAATGATAAGAATGTGGGGTGAGAAGTATTATGATGAGGGGTCATGGAGAAGGGGATAACTAACCCAACTGTGTAGTGTTTGAGAAGCCTTCCAGGAAGAAGTGTCACTGAATCTGGGATTTACACAACAAATAGGATTGTGGCAGGTGAAGAATGGAAATGTATTTCGGACCCAGGTCAGCAGCACATGTAGACCTGGAGAGGCTGAGTGGTGTTACTTGCAGTGCTCCCTCCGTCCCTGCCCCCACCCTCTAATACTGCAAACTCTTGTAGTACCAACATGCCTCTCACCCATAGATGATCTTGAAATAATCGGATGAATACATTTGGCATACTTGATACCAGAGTCAAACAGACCTGAGTCTCAATCCTGGCTTCACCAGTTCCTGACTTTGCGACTGTGGTCAAGGACATAGCATCTCTAAACCTCAGTTGCTACATCTGCAAATGGAGACTAGTAGTAGTGCCATCACCTTAAGGATGTTACAAGTATGAAAATGACTTAATAATATATAAAGGGACATAGCACAGCACCTAGACAAAGCAAATCCCCAAGATGGTGGCTTTCATTGATAGTGGTAGTTGTTACCAGGTCCACTAGACTAGGACCTCTCCATGAAAAGGAATCTGACTTATTTTTGTTTGTGTTCTTCATTGCGCCTTGAGCTGCATAGACTTGATGACAGATACTTACTTAGTACCTGCTGATGGATTTGTTGATGTGCATTTTCCATTAATTCGTTAAACAAATATTTATTGAGTACTTACTACGTGCCAGGCACTGTTTCACATGCTGTGGATACAGCCGCAAACAAGGCACCCTCCTGGAGCTTTTATCCTAGAATTCTGACCAGCACTTTTATACAATTGATGGTTGCTTATACTTTAGAATCAGGTTTGGAAAGTATCATCCAAAGCATGAGAATTACCTAAATTGTTAGTGACAATAACTGTAAATCCACTTGATGTTTCTGGAGAACCTGATTCCTTATCTTAAGTCCTCTTCAATGGTTCAGTATTTTTCCACCTGCCACTAGGTCCTGCCTGAGTCTAAAACGATGATTTCCACTTCATTCCACAATCTACATCACAGGGTCCCTCTCATAGTCCTTATCAGCAACAGACCAATTTGTCAATTTGCTTCTCTTTGTTTTTACTGCATTCTGCTGGTACCCGAGAGGCTCTCTGTTTCCATTAGAAAGAGGAGTGGATTATCAATCAAGCAATTTAAGTTTTAACCTCAGTTTTGCCGCTATCAATTTGGATAAATTTTTCATTTACTCCTTCAGTGAATATTAAAGGAGCACTTCATAGAGACACAGCATGGCCTGGTTGAGCGTTCAGGCTTTGGGGTCAGAATGCCTGGGTCAGAAACTCGCTCTGCTACTTTCTAGCCATGTAATAGTGGGTGGGTGACTTGACCACTCATACCCTCCTCCTAGGATAGTTGTAAGTATTAAATGAGTTAATACATGTAAAAATCTTAGAACGGTGTCTCTGAAACTTGCAAGTTCTCAGTAAATGTTAGACATTATTATTACTTTCTTGTTAATATCTGTTGTAACTATCAAATGCCAGGCACTGTATATGGCAGTGAAGAAATAGTGGGGGTGGGGTGGGGTGGAAGGGACATGGTGTGTGTCCCTAGAGATCTTGCTTTCTGATAGGTGAGGAGACATTAAACAACTAAATACATAATTACAAATTTGATGAGTGCCAGGAAGGTGGTCTAACGAGTACCATTTGAGTTGAGACTTAAAGAATAAATAGAAGGTCAAGTGGTGAAGAAGAGGTATGTGCCTATGTGTGAAAGCCTGTGTAGGAAGAAAGAAAAGCATGTGTAAAGGCCCCGAGGCAGGGACTGAAGGGTATGTGTGGTTACAGTGTGGAGACTGAGGTGGAGATGTGGCTGACACAGAGGGCAGGGTCCAACCATGCAGTGCTGGGTGATGCCTGTGGAGCTTGGAAGTTTTCCTGAAGGCAAGGGAAAGCCATTGATGGCACATGGCTTCCTTTCTAGCGCACAGATTTCTCAAAACTAAAGTGAGAGCACTGTATTAAAAAGCTTCTTAAGCCTCTTTGACACTGAAGAATAGGAGATTCTGTAGTGACTACCAAAAATAGAGGCAGTTTCTGGGAAAAGTAGAAAGAAAATAAAGAAGTAAGGAGGGCGTGAAGGAGGAAGAAGGGGAGATAAGAAAGGAGGAAAGAAGCAAATGACTAAAACTTCAGTGGAGACATGAAGTCTGGAAATGAACTGTTGAATATTCAATACAGATACAGACTCAGTACATATTACATCTACGGGTGTGTAGGTGTGTTTGACTTATGCACGTATTTGTACGTTCACTGATTTGGCAGGAAAGCAAACCGGGGGAGTCTTTCCATGCAAGACAAATAAAGACTAATGGGCTGGAAAAGTTGGAGAGGGGGGAAAATGCTGTGTCAATCATTCCTGGTAAATGCATGATTGCTGGATATAATGATGCTTCTGGAACAGCTCCTGCTGGAAAGCTGGTGCTCAGGAATTGAAATGCTGGCTGCGTCATGGTTCAGTGGCTCCTTTCAGGAGCTGCACAGTGGAAGTCAAACAGAACTGCGTTAGAAAAGGAGTGGTTGAGAAAGGACTCTCTGGAACCGAAAGTTTTATTGGAAAATGGAAAAGAAAAAGGAGTTTAGTCCAAAAGAAGGACTGACTCCAAGAATTCTAATTTGTTCCAGACTTCAGGAGCCCAAAGGCGCTTGAACACTTCTTGCCTTGATGTTTAGATGTGGCGGTGAAAAGAGGCACGCAAAGCAGTGAAAATCGAAAAGTGTTCTCTGGGCCCAGATTTTTCATTTCCAGCTGAGTAGGGTCGACATTTAAGGATTTTTGAAGGGGAAACGCACACCAGTTCGACTCTGCAAATGCTTTATAAAGCTAATACCACCTCTGGCTCTCAGTACTTGCTGTTGCTTTGGGCATGTGTGGTTGGGTATCTTTCGACTCTTGTAGCAAATGCTAGGAAAAATACTGATTTAAGTTACCCCAGTGCAATGGGAAGTAAAAGGAGCCCCTTCTGGTTGATGAAAAGTTCTTCTCTGATAAGGAAATATCCACTAGCAATGTGTCATATTCTCTTAACTACTTTCTGGTTTGCCAGTGCTTCAATTAGCATATGCCTGATTTGAGTTAATCATGGCAGCTGCCACTTAATGGGCATTTACAGTATGTTTTAGGTACTGAGCACACATTATCTCACTGAATCTTCACAATACTTTATTAAGACAGATTCTTACATTCCCATTTACACACAAGGAAACAGAGGCTCAGAGAGGTTACGGAATGTTGCTGGGATTGATACGCAGATCTGATGCCAAGCCCATACTCCCTCTGAGCCCGTATTTTCTTATACGTAAAGTGGGGGTGGTTAATAATAGGATCTTTAAATTCTCGTGTTCCCAGATCTCCCTGAGTGAGACTGCAGATTCAGCAAGTTCACTGGTATTTCTGTTTTTCTCACCATGGAGCCCTCTCTCCCCATCCATTCTCGGTGTTCCAATGCATTCAAAGACTTACTCCTATCAGACCTTGTTCTGGGATCACTCATCCCCACTAAGGGGATGGTAGATAACAGGAATCAACATTTAGCAATAATTCTTTGCTTTTCTGCTGCTGGCAGTCAAGGGCTTATACTCTCCCATTTCAGACCACCCAACGTCATTGGGAGGCAGACAAGGTGAGCATTCTCTCAGGTTGCAAATGAGAAACTAGGGCTCCTATAGGGAAAGTGAGTCAGCCAAAGCCACATAGTGAGTTAAAAGCAGCATCAGGACTACAAGCTCACATCTCCGAAGTCCTGGACTGTCACCTTTTCCAGCAAAGGTGAGTTCCAAACTCAGGGGCCAGGCAGGAAGCATAAATGAACAAATGGACAGGTGAGAGAGCACTTTTCCCCCTGCCAGTGGTCACTCAGCTTTAGCCAGAATTCATCAAATGAGGAGCAGGTCCAGATCTTTTTTATTCTTTTTTTAAGAAAAACTTTACAGAGGATCTGGATTTTAATGTGCAATGCCATGATTTTGTAAAAGCTGCCTCAAATTTTATTTCAAATCTTTGTGAGAGCCAGCCATCACACATCTGTAAGCTAGAGCAACTACTGGGCGCTTTTCTACTTCTGTCTCACACTGAAGAAATGAGGGTTTGTGTATGGATGCAGAGGGATCTAGCTGACAGCCCTTTCAGCCACAGGAATGCCTATTCCATGGGAGAGCCAAACCTCAATCAAGAAAACCTCAGAGAACAGTGAAGATTTTGGGTCCCAAACAAAAGAGGGTCAGACAGAGACACTCCAGATCCCAGGAGCTGAGAAGATTGTACCTGCAGTGTGATAGTCACCCAGCTCTCCAGAGAGAAAGAAAAAGTAGCATCTGCCAGTTTTCATGATGTAAATATTCCCACCACAGCCAACAGCTGCTGACAGTTTAACAACCAGTTTGCAAAATTCGTGAATATTTAACAGTTGGCTCCAGATATTTAATAATTGGTACACCAGCGTCCAGGGGTTCCAAAATGGTTGCATGTCATAATCACCAGTGAGCTTTTTAAAAAATTCAGCTTCCCAGGCCTTGCCGGATCTACTAAATCAGACTCTCTATGGGTGGATCCTAGGAAGTTGTGTTTTCAAAGAGCTTTCTGAAAGGAGCAGCAAGATTTGGAAATCCGCAATGTAATCCCCACATATCCAACTAGGAAAGAAATAGTCTTGTGAAGACAGCCTGTTTAGAACATTCAATGCAAGAGTATAGTACAGAGACAAGAAACCCAGGGCTCTGCGAGAGAAAAGATAAGCATGTTAAATATTGTTAAGTAATTAAAATAATAAAACATTTAATTATAAATAGCAGTTTTTGAGACCAGTCACTGTTCTAGGTACTTTACATGCATTATTTTTTTAATCTTCACCCTACGAGATAAGTATAACTATTATTTCTATTTTATATATGGGAAAAGTACAACACAGAGAAATTAAATAACATGACTGAAGTCACATTGTTAGTATACAGGAGAGCTGGGATTGGAATCCAGGCAGCCTGGTTCTGGAAACTACACTCTCAACCAAAATTAGGGAAAGTACCTTCTTCCTGAAAGTAGAGATTATTTTGCATAGAGTAGCTGTACTCAGAAATTTTTCATCAAATTAGACTGAGCAAAAGACAAGAGTTCATTTTTTCCCGCCCCCCTGGTACGTGGGCCTCCCACTGTTGTGGCCTCTCCCGCTGCGGAGCACAGGCTCCGGACGCGCAGGCCCAGCGGCCATGGCCCACGGGCCCAGACGCTCCACGGCATGTGGGATCCTCCCAGACTGGGGCACGAACCCGTGTCCCCTGCATCGGCAGGCGGACTCTCAACCACTGCGCCACCAGGGAAGCCCAGGAGTTCATTTTTGAAAAAGATCACACCCTTCTGTATTTCCCAGGGTATCTGGAAATCTTTGTAAGCTATTATTCCATTTTAGTGACCCTTTGACAAAGTCTATTCTGAAGCCACTAGTCCTTGAGCAGATATATTTCCTGATTACTGAACAGAAGGAGTTGAATCTTCTATCTCATTTTTTGTGTGGTTTTGTTTTCACTCTACTTGGCACCCTAATAGCATTAACACTCCTTATACTGACTCTGGAAGTGCACTCCACACCCTGTGGGAGCTATACACCATCTGTTTCTAAGTCATCCTGCCTTCAGTCTTCCATTTAACACTGTCCTGGTCTCACATCATGACTGAGGCTAGAAACCAGCTTTTAGTGCAGATGTTCTGCTGCACAAGGCAGTCTGGCAGTCTATCCTCACAGGGCAAGCCTGGGACCATTAAACATTCCAGATCTTACAGGCACATGGAGAGGAGAATGACAACAACCCTGTAAAACCTTTAGGCTCTTTCCCAACAAAACGATAAAAAACCTAACCTTTATTTACCAAGTATATAAAGCCAAATTTAGAAGAAATAAACCCAGGAAGGTCAAATAGTACCTATTGGAATTTTTATCTTTGTTTTGTTTTAGAAAGAATTTAAGGCAAGAGTCTCAATCCCAAATGCCAACAGGACTGGACTGATGTAAATGAGAAGTGACCAGCTGGACACTGTGGTGACTGGGAAAATGCATGCCTCATCTAAAGGGGGAAACCACTGCCTAGGGTCAGCCTGTTGTGGACAGGTCTGTGAATTTTTTAAGAGAAGGCACAGGACTTTCACTTGTGTTAACGAGAAACTATATAATTTGGACCAATGAGGAAAAACAGAAAAACTGGACAAAGTACTTAAAATCTGCTTGAAGATGTAAAGAGCTAGCAAGAGAGTGAAGAACTGCAGAGCCAGGATCTGGGGCTGGAGGAAAGTCAGTGAGTAAGCCATGTGTTTGGAACTACTTTTGCCCTGGAGACAGTCACCAATTCAGCTGGAAGCAGCTAAACTCCAGAGGAGTCAGGAATAAGAAGGTGGGGATTGGAGTTCAGGACCAAAAAGTGGTGGCAGTGGAATGAGGCTGTTAAACAATGATCACTTTGAGTTGAAACCCAGAAGAACTGCCCAATAGGAGGGAGAATGAACCTGGAAATAGGTGCTTGTAGGGACTGCAGTTCAGATTCAAATCATCCCAATCTCTGAAATTGTATTAAAATGAAAGTGGATTGCTATCAGTAAGGCAAACATATATTCATTAGGGAAAAAGATAACATAACCCTATGTCTCAAATTATTTCTACAAAAAATTCTGCAATACAATGTCCAGCACACAGTAAAAAACAACCAGTTACACCAGAAGATAAAACAACATAGATAACAATGAACAGGAAAGAAGAGAAAATAGGGAGATACTCACAGGGGCTCAAGATATTAGAGCAATCAGACATATGTTTTATTATCAACTATGTTTACTACCTTCCAGGGGTAAAATACAAGATTGATAATTTCAGCAGACTACTGAAAATCATGCAAAATAATCAAGAGAAAATTCCAAATGTTAAAAGTACAAAACTGACATCAAGAATTTTACATCAAGAAAATAATCTCTTTTCTTAAAAGAGAATTAATAAACTTCAAGATAGATCAAAAGGAAAATAATAGGATTAAAGCATAGGAAGAGAAAAGGATGGAAAATTATTATTATTGCTGTTTTATTCAGTCCATATTTATTTATATTTACCCATATATTTATTTTTTTCCTTTTTATTTCATTCTGCATCTCGGAGTTTCCATCTAGAATAATTTTCCTTCTCCTGAATAATATCCTTTTTTTTTTTAAAGATTTAATTTTATTTATTTTTGGCTGCATGGGGTCTTCGTTGCTGGACTCGGCTTTCTCTAGTTGTGGCGAGCGGGGGCTTCTCGTTGCACAGGCTCTAGGTGCGGGGGCTTCAGTAGTTGTGGCACGCGGGCTCAGTAGTTGTGGCGCATGGGCTTAGTTCTGTGGCATGTGGGATCTTCCCAGACCAGGGCACGAACCCGTGTCCCCTGCATTGGCAGGAGGATTCTTAACCACTGTGCCACCAGGGAAGTCCCTGGATAATATCCTTTAGTATTTCCATTAGCATGGGTCTCTTGTTGACAAATACGTTTTAAAATTTGTATGAAGATGTCTTTATCTCACAGTCTCTCTTGAAAATGAGTTTTTGTTGGATACAGAATCTGCACTTGCAGTTATGTTCTTTTAGCTCTTTAAAGATAGAATTCACTTGTTTCTTGTGAAGGGTCAGCTGTCAGTCTTATTGTTGATCATTTCTCAGTAATCTGTTTCTCACCCTTTCCTCACTCTGAATGCTTTTAAGAGTTTGTTTTTGGTTTTCAGCAATGTTACTATGTTGTGTCTAGGTGTGATTTCTTTTATTTAACATGCTTTGGGTACATTGGACTTCTTGAATTTGTATCTTAATGCCTTTTATCAGGTTTAGAAAGCTCTTGGCAATTGACTTTTCAGACATTATTTCTGAATCCTCTTACTTTCTCCATATGACATTCTATTTATATGTATGTTAGAGTTTTCCACTGTACCCACTGTATTTCCCACATATTTTGTCAGGTTTAAAAATTCAAAAATTATACAACAATCGTGGTATGTATGTTGGCTGGAAAAAAATAAAGCTACAATGTTCTAAGATCTTTGCACTATCTAGGAAGATGGTATAAGTGGCAATATACAATAAGATTTGCTAAGTCAAGAATGAATGTTGTGATCTCTAGTGTAACCGTGAAAGGAATAGTTAAGGGTTGTCAACTTTCCAAATTAATAAGATGAGTAAAAATAAAATATTTAGTAAATCTGAAAGAAGTCAAGAAATTAATGATGTATCGATAGTTAAACATACTTTTAGAGGGAAACATACCTCCCTCTAATGTATGGCTTTTAAAACACATACATTAGAAAAGAAGAAAAGCTGTAAAAAAAAAAATCAGTGAGCTAAGCATCCATTTCAAGAACATAAGCGAGAAGAAGAAAATACAGTGTAGGAGTTAATGAAATAAGAAGCGTACAATAGAAAAGATGAACAAAGTGAAAACAAACCCCTAAAGAATCTTAGAGAAAATGCAAGAGCAAACAAGCACAAAAACAACCGATGTCAGGAATATAGAAAGTAACATCATTACAAATCCTACAGACATGAAAAAGATATTTAGACAATATTATGAACAAATCTGTGACAAGATATTTGAAAATATAGATGAAATGGGAAAATTCCTACATAATATAAATTATTAAAGCTGCCACAAGAAGATTTAACGCTTTGCACAAAGAAAACTCCAGACCCATATTATCTCTCTTCTGGGTTCTATAAAACAGTTAAGAAATAAATAACAACCATCTTACATGGCTCTTCCAAAGAATAGAAAGAGGGAGCACTCCCTTATTCTTCTTCTGAGGTCAGCACAACTCTGATATCAGACTGAACAAGAACCTTATAAGAAAAGAAAATTAGGGGCTCCCCTGGTGGCGCAGTGGTTGAGAGTCCGCCTGCCGATGCAGGGGACACGTGTTCGTGCCCCGGTCCGGGAAGATCCCGCATGCCGCGGAGTGGCTGGGCCCGTGAGCCATGGCCGCTGGGCCTGCGTGTCTGGAGCCTGGGCTCCGCAACGGGAGAGGCCACAACAGTGAGAGGCCCGCGTACCGCAAAAAAAAAAAAAAAAAAAAAAAAGAAAAGAAAATTACAGGCACTTTATTTCAGAATCAGGAGGAAAAAAAATCTTAAAATATTAGTAAACAGGCTATAGGAGTTAATATCATGACCAAGTTGGCAGGAAAAAAATAATGTTGTCATTATTCATAGGTGACAAGATTACATTTTTAGAAAAGCCCCAAAACGCTATAGACAAATATTAGAATTACTAAGTGAATATGGCAGGGTCACTGGACATGAAATCAATATAAGAGTAATCATTTCTATTGTTATATACCAGCAACAAACAAATATAACATAATATTTTAAAAGATACTGTTTATAATAACAACAAAAAACATTAAATACCTAGAAAACAGATATAACAAGTAATATGCAAGATCTCTATACTGAAAAACTACAAAACATCACTGAGGGAAATATAAGAAGACCTAAGTAAGTAGAGCAATATATTATATTATTGGATTGAGAGACAATTTTTAAAGATATCAGTTCTCCCAAACTGACTTGTAAGTTAAAGTCCACCTCAATTCCTGTACCTTATTTTTATTCATAATTTGATATGTTGATTCTAAAATTTATATGAAAATGTAAATGTCTAACAACAGGCTCAAAACAAATTGGAAGAAGAATAAGGTGGAAAGACTTACTGTCCCAAATATCAAGACTTAGGTTAAATTTAAGACCTAAGATATACAAATAGACCAATGGAATAGTAAAGGAAGACCAAAAACAGAAGCACATAGACTTGGTCACTTGATTTATGACAAAGATGCCATTGAAGTTCAGTGGAGAAAGGATGAGTTTTTCAATAAATTATGCCATCAGTTGGATATCTGTATGGAAAAATTGATTCTAGACCCCTGTATCAGACCATACAATAAAATCAATTCCAGGTGGAATAATCTAAATGGAAAACATAAAGCCACCCAAAGATAATCTAAGAAAATATCTTGATGACCTCAGGGTGGGAGAAGTCTTCTTAAATAAATATCCATAAAGGAAAAAACTGATAAACTGAACTACATAAAGATGAACAATTTCTGTTCTGTACGTCAAGAGATACCATTACATCAAGAGATACCATTAAGAGAGTGCAAATACAAGCTACAGAAAGGAAGATGATATTTTCAACATACACATTTGACCAAGGGCTCATATCTAGACATCTATAAATCATCAAGAAAAGCACAGACACCCCAGTAACAAAATGGGAAAAAGGCATGAACTGTTGTTATCCCTGTAAAAAGCATATCAACATTTCAATAAACATAGAAATGAAGCTAACCTCATGAATAATCAGGAGGGATACAAATTAAAATCACAATGAGTTGTCACTACACCCTCACCAGAATGGCTAAAATTAAAATGACTGACAATCCCAAGTGTTTGAGAGAATTTGGAGCAACGAGAATCGTCACATACTGATGGTGGGAGTATAAATTGGTCCCGCCACTTTGGAAGCTATGTGGCAGGATCTATTAAAACTGAACATTCTCCTACCACTCCTAGATTTACATCTAATGAAAATACGTGCACATGTGCAGCCAGAGACATATACAATATTTATAGACTCATTTTTCAAAAGTGTAAGCAGCTCAATTGTCCATCAACAGTAGAATTATAGGTGGATGAATTATAGATGGATGACATATTAATTCAATAGAATCCTATATAGAAATGAAAACATGTAAACTACACCCATATACAACAATATGGATAAATCCGATGTGTGATATCGAGCAAAGGAAATCAGACACACATAAAATCATACTGGATTATTTCCTTTATGTAAATTTCAAAAAAGAAGTCAAAATTAAACTCTAACAATTAGGACTGCACGTTAAATGGTAAATCTATAAAGAAAAACAAAGATGTGATTATAAGAGTCAGAGATTCTCTTTGGTGGGACAGTGTATGTGGCTAAAAAGGGTACAAGGAAGTTCCTGGAGGGCTGGCAACATTATATTTCTTGACCTGGGTGGTGGCTACTCGGGTATTAACTTTGTGATCAGTCACTGAGCTATATAGTTTTGCTCTGAGTATGTGTGTTAGACTTTACAATTTATGAAAGTTAAAAATGAAACAAATCAGAAACCTAGATTTTCAAGTGAAGTTCCTGGATTTGAAAATGTTACTAACTAATTTTGAAAACTCTAGACAGCTGTGTGGGCCATTCCCATTTCATCTGTGAGCTGCCATTGTGTAGCCTCTGAAGGTAACTTGTGTTTGATCGGCAGTTCTGGGCAGGGGGCTTGGATCTTTTCTGGTGCAAGAGTCTGAGAAAGTAAGAGGGCACCACTTGAGTTTGCATGTAGAGAACCAGAGTTATATTAAAGTAACAAGTCAAACTTATTTCTCTTAGCTCTTTTCTTTTTCTTCCCCTCTCTCCTCTCTCTGTCAGTGGTAGCGGATCCCTGAAGAAAGCTCCAGGGAGAAATTTTAAAAAGTTGTTTCTGTTGTGTCCACGCATGATAGCAACATCACAAATGATATAGGACTCATTCTGAGGCTTCTGGAGATTATTAACCAGAGGAGAAAATATATGGTAATAGCATTACCATTTATGGAGAGCTCACTATATACTCAACCCTGTACAAAATTCTCCACATATCATTTAATGATCATACCATTTAAACATTCCTGTGCCATGGGAATGATTGGACCTGTCTTATAGATGAGAAAGTTGAGGCTCAAGAACATAGCACACCAGCGGCAAATGGGAGAGACTGGATTCTTGCTCAGGGCTATTCCCGACCATTACGTCATCCTTGTGAGGCCATCAGTACCCATGTGAGATATAGAGACATGCTTCCAGGATGTCCTAGGTTTTGTAGAGCAGAGAAGTAGGTATTTGCATGTTCAACATGAAAAATGGACTCTAGCTTCTTAAGCCCTCACTACCTTGAGCACTCAGTAAATACAGGTAATTGTTACAATCTGTTCATCCTTCCACTTTCCCTGAGACCCACGGTACAAGCTCAGTATGGTTAAACAAAGCCCAGACCAATTCCCCAGAGTGAACACAATGGGCACAGAGAGAGAGAAAAGGAATCATAGCAATCATGGACTAAAGGACCAGTCTTTGGTACACCATTACTATATGACCAAGGACAATATAGGCTGAACAGTGAATGTTCAAGAAATTCAGAAAAGTAAAACACTTTAGTCTTGGAAAATACCAATAGAGGTGGTCTGGTCACTTTCCTCCATTCTAGAATATGGGAATTGAGGCCCAGGGCAACATGGAACAAGGGGTTATGATGGGAAGAGTTTCACTCCACACATGATGACTAGTTAGCAATGGTAGCTGGACCTTGGGTGAGTCACTTCATCTCTTTGGGCTTTGTTGTCTTTCAAATGGGAATGTTAGAATAGACATCATTTTAAAAAGGAATTTAAGCTTTTCTTTACGACAGATCTTAACTGCAATTCTAATATAAGGCAGGACATGGTTAAATAGTGAGGAGGAGAAGTCAAGTTTGTCTCCTTGTTCCTCCTTCCCCCTTAGAGCAGCCCTGGAGGTAGCTCCTAGACCAATACCTGGCAAGTAGTAGGTTCACAATGAATATTTGAAGAGTTGAGTGTGAATATTCTCTGTTCCTGGAGAGCACAATTTACAAAATCTGGGGTAGGGCACTTTAAGGTCCCTTCCAACTCAAAAACTCCAGTCATCTAAGGAACTTGCCTGAGATCATCCTGGGAGCAAGGTAGGGAGAGAGGTGGGTGGCAAACTGGCTCTCCCATCTGGCATTCCAGGGTCCTAGGACTCACTCTCTTGCCTCTTGGCCATGGGCTAGTTCATTTACGAGCTCTTCAGTTCAGCCCCAGCTCTCCAGAGTTGTGTGAAGAGGCATTCTTTGCTCTTCCTCTCATATTTTTTTTAAACTCTGATTTGATTTTCACCTTTGCCTTGAACATGCACCCTGATGACAGGAAACACACACACATGAGGGTAAATAAAAGTTAATCCCAAGCCCTTCATGTCCCAGTGAAAGGTCAGGAACCAAAGATGGCTTCATCTTAGCAGTGGAATTATGAAATAGCAGGGCTGGAGGATAGCTAGAAGCCATTTCCAGTATGGTATCATTGTGCAGAGTGTGGACTCCAGGGCACTTTCCTGAAAATAAAAAGTTAAAAAAAAAAAAAAAGTGTGGACAGGCTTGGTTCAAATCTTAACTCTATCACTCACTGGCTAGAGCAGGGGTCCCTGACCCCCTGTTAGGAACCTGGCCGCACAGCAGGAGGTGAGCAGTGGGGTGAGTGAACGAAGCTTCATCTGTATTTACAGCCACTCCCTGTCGCTCACATTACCTCCTGAGTCATCCATCCCCCCACCCCCCGCCCCCAGTCTGTGGAAAAATTGTCTTCCATGAAACTGGTCCCTGGTGCCAAAAAGGTTGGGGACTGCTGGGCTAGAGGATCTTCTGCAAGATCCCAAACTCTTACGGGCTTCAGGTTTCTTTTTTGTATCAATAAAATGGGGATAACAGCATCCCTTACCTCATGGAAACACAGGGGGGAAAGTATATAAGATGTTAAACATAGAGCCTGGCAGCCAGGATGTGCTCAGTCAGTGGTAGCTATTATCATTCTGACCAGCCAGCTGCTGAGTGAATTCTCTTGAGAGTATCCCTGCCAAATGGTCCTCTGCTTGAAAACTTCCAGTAATGGAGAACTCACTGCCTCAAGGGGAATCAGCTCATCCTCAAGCATTTGATCAGCTGAGACTTCCACCTTCCTCTTGAGACAAGGAAGCCCCTGAAGGCCAAGATGAGACCGTTCCAGGTGGGATCCCAGGGTGCGATGCCACTCTGACAGCCTATAGTTAAGCTTGAGATAAACAGAAGGCTTTACCTCCCAGGTCTGCTGGGTTGGCAATCTCTGTGCAAAGCTCACCTAAACCCAAATTACTAAGCTGCCAGACATAGGGAAACTCTGAAATAATTCTTTAGCAGCAAGATTCCAAGGTGGCAGACATCTATCTGCTTCCTTTCCTGGTTTGCCTCCAGCCCCTAGCCTGGCAAGGAACAGACAGGTACTTGTCTTTGACAGGCATTCAAGGCTCTCCATATTCTTTTTTTTTATTATTGAGGTATAGTTAATTTACAATGTTGTGTTAGCTTCAAGTATACAGCAAAGTTGTACACCTGAAACTAACACAACATTGTAAGTCAACTATACTCCAATATAGAATAAAAATTAAATAAAAAAAAGTATACAGCAAAGTGATTCAGTTATACATATATATATGTATATATATTCTTTTTCAGATTCTTCTCCATTATAGGTTATTACAAGATATCGAGTATAGTTCCCTGTGCTATACAGTAGGTTCTTGTTTACCTATTCTGTATAGAGTAGCGTGTATATGTTAATCCCAAACTCCTAATTTATCTCTCCCCCACCACTATCCCCATTGGTAACCATAAATTTGTTTTCTATGTCTGTGAGTCTATTTCTGTTTTGTAAATAAGTTCATTTTTTTTGTTTTTTTTAGATTCCACATATAAGTAATATCATATGATATTTGCCTTTCTCTGTCTGACTTACTGCATTTAATGTGATAATCTCCATCCCTGTTGCTGCAAATGGCATTATTTCACTCTTTTTTATGGCTGAGTAATATTCCATTGTATATATGAACCACATCTTCTTTATCCATTCCTCTGTCTATGGACATTTAGGTTGCTTCCATGTCTTGGCTGTTGTAGATAGTGCTGCAATGGATATTGGGGTGCATGTATATTTTCAAATTATGGTTTTCTCCGGATATATGCCCACGAGTGGGATTGCTGGTTCAGGTGGTAGTTCTATTTTTAGTTTTTTGAGGAACCTCCATACTGGCTGCACCAATTTACATTCCCACTAACAATGTAGGAGGGTTCCTGTTTCTCCACACCTTCTCCAGTATTTATTATTTGTAGACTTTGGAATGATGGCTATTCTGACTGGTGTGAGGTGATAGCTCATTGCAGTTTTGATTTGCATTTCTCCAATAATTAGTGATATTGACCATCTTTTCATGTAAGACTCTCCATATTTTAAGTACAGATGCTCTTCCAGTTTCAGCCCTCCAATTTTCTCCATTTGCCCCTATGTTCCAGAAAATGGACTGTTTAGTGTTTTCCAAATATACTTATAGTTCCCTGCTGTTATCTTTGCTTATATTTTTTTCCCTTTCCTCTAAGATGTACTAAACCCAACCCATAATTTAAGCTCCAGCTAACTCCTCTCTGAAACCATTCGAATCAAAGAAAAAGGATCAGCCCAATCAGGTTGTGATCTCCCTGTCCCTGAATTCTTCCTCCCCCAAATAGTTTGACCACACCTCTTTGACAAGACTTTGTATGTTTGGGCTCATATGTATAATTTGTGATTGGTTATTTATGTGCCATTCTCAAGAGCTTCTCCTGGACTGCAACCTGAGGGCAGGAGTGGTCTTTTATCCATCTTGATGTTTCCCCTGGCACTTAGAAATAGCAAAATTTGCTCAACAATAGCTAATAATAGTGCTAACATTTTAAGAGCCCTTCTGGTGCTAGGTATCATGCCTTATCTCACTGAACGCTCACAATAACCCTCTGAAGCAAGAACTCTTATTGTTGGTTTTTTCAGATGAGGAAAGTAAGAGAGATCTTAAGTAACTTGTCTGAAATCATATACCTGTGAAACGGAGGAAACAGAACTCAACCCTAGCAGTCTGACCACAGAGCCTGAGTTCTTGAAAAAGATCTGGCGACCCTTCCATGGGCAGCAATCCTATAGAGAAGAACAGACTCGCAGAAGCGGGTGCAGGATCCATGGCACAGACCTCCAGAGATCCTGACTCTTGGACATGTCAATAACCATTTCATATTCAGGTGGTCCCCGAACGTACTAAGCATTGAAACAGACAAAGGAAAAGAGGGAAAGCGAGTTCTAAGGACCAAATTTCTATTGACCAAAGCACCCTTTCAAAACAGAGCTTAAGGCTCTGCTGAGCTGAAATTTTCAAAACTGTCACTCTCCTGCAGAGTGAACGCTTCAAAGGACCTCCGTTCCTAGCAGACAGCCAAGTGTGCAGAATGCCTGGGGAGGCCAGGGAGCTAGGAAAGCTCGGGATGCTTCCTGTGTCAGCTGAGGAAAGACCTGTCTCTCCCTGTGGCCTGGTCCACCAGCCTGAATGACAGCTGAGCAGCATCAGGACCGGCTTCCACGGATAGGAGCAGGTTTGGAAGCTACATGTGCTTTTCCATCAAACAGCTTGTTAAGCTGGTGAAGAACGGTGGTGCAGAATGGAGGAGAAAGAAAGGAGGAGAAAGCGCCCGTAATCTGTTCTGCCCTCTGAGGCTATCTCAGCAAATGTCATTTGAGAAGGGAAAGCAAGGACACAAGGGAACTCATAAGCCATTAGCCAAGATTTGAGGGTCTCTCTCTCTCCTGCTCTCCCCCCACCCCAGCATTCCCAGTGTCACAACAGGGCCTTCCAGGGTAATGAACAGAGAGCACTGGCTTTGGAGTCAGGAACCATGGGTTTTAGGTAGTCTTCCATTTACAGCTTGCATAACCTGCTGCAAATCAGGGATCGCCATTTCCCTGTCTGCGAAATAGAGCTATAGGCGGTATCTGTTGTATCTGCCTCTTTAACAGGGGCTGCTGTGGGGATCATTGAGCCAACAACATATGAAGGGGCTTTGTCCGCTGGAGACCACAATGAGATAAATAAAGGGTTGTGGTTTGTTGGATTTTGTAATGCACATGCAGGTGCAATTGGAGGATGGAATGTGGATGCATGAAGGGTAACTGACTTAGCCAAGTGAAGAAAGCTGAAACTTAACTGTCTGCAGAGGAAGTGGGTGGAGTCAATAAGAGAAGCCAGTAATACCACAAGTCACCAGAAAGGGGTGGAAATTTGAAGTGCTAGATACTCGAAGGACTGAGGTACAGTGGGGTGAAAACTGATAGAAAGCTCCAGAACCCTTCTCCCAGCTCATGTAGCCAGGTGATTGCCTGCTTTCCGGCCAAGCGGCAGACTGGAGGCTGACAATGAAGGTGAAGTGGAGGGACTCTAGATTGGGGTCACCAGGTATAGCTGTGTGGCAGTCGGTGGGGGGAGGGGGGAGGAGGGAGGGAAGGGTCATCCACTAGCCATCTTCCTCCTCTCATGCAGACCATCCTATTGGCTTTTTGACATTTATAAGAATAGATAGTTAAGGGCCTCTAACTATGGGAGGGTAGGAATTAAAATTAACAAACAGAAAAATGTAAATCACAGGAAACAAGCACAGTTCAGGGACCGAAAGAACACTTTAAAAAACTGTACTCTGGGCTTCCCTGGTGGCACGGTGGTTGAGAATCTGCCTGCCAATGCAGGGGACACGGGTTCAAGCCCTGGTCTGGGAAGATCCCACATGCCTCTGAGCAACTGGGCCCGTGAGCCACAACTACTGAGCCTGCGCGTCTGGAGCCTGTGCTCCGCAACAAGAGAGGCCGCAACAGTGAGAGGCCCACACACTGCGATGAAGAGTGGCCCCTGATCGAAGCAACTAGAGAAAGCCCTTGCACAGAAACGAAGACCCAACACAGCCAAAAAAAATAAATAAATGTATAAAAACAAAACAAACAAACAAAAAAACTGTACTCTTATTTGAGAGACGAGAAGCATGAATAGGATACTATTACAAAGGAATAATAAAAAAAATAAGAAAGAACTCTGGGAAGTCAATACAACAGATAAACAGATTAGTTAATAAAAATGCTGAAATATAAAGTTGAAGATATCATCCAGAAAATAACTTAAAGTCTCATAACTAGAATCTTGGAAGTCCAACATACAGCTACTAGGAACTGGAAGTGAAAGAGAAAAGAAAAAATGGAGGGCAGGATACTATTAAATAAATTATAGAAGAAAATCTCTTAAAAGTGAAGGATCTGCATTTTCAAATTGAGTGCCTGGCCTCATGAATGACCCATGAATGAAAAACACTCTATACCGTAGCCCATCATATGTATCAACAGTTTGAGGGACAAAACGAAGATCATAACAGCTTCTGCCGGTAGAGAAGGGAAGGAAATCACATAAAAGAAGGAGTGCTCAGAATGGGCTGGCCTTTCATTAGCTCCAGTGGAAAAGAGATCTGCACAGTTTGTATGAAATATCTGCAAAAGTTTGAATGAAAATTGTGTCCAAGATTGCATTTAATCCCCAATCAACAGAGTTTGAGGTGGAATAAAAACAGTCTCAGATATGCAAGACCTAGAAATTGATCTCTCATGTGCTATTTTTAGGAAGGCGAGGATACAATGCACTGACATGGGAGAGTCAATGGAGACATGAGGAAGGATGGGAAATGGAGACCAAGAGAGCCAAAACCAGGGAAGGAGAGGGCCAGTCCTAGGAAGACAGCTCTCCTGCTATGCCCAACAGGTCCAGGCCAGGCTGGAGCAGAAAGGACCAGGGACAGGGTGGGGGTCTCCAGAAAGGAGGCCTCTAGGAGAGAGCAATGCAACTGAGAGATCTCCTCATATGTGCAGTTATAACTAAGAGGAGTTCTGTGGTTTGCTCTGCAAGTTTGCATCTGAATCAATGATAAAATACATAGAAAAAATCAACAAAGCAAACAAACAAAACAGCACAAACAAACAGCAGGAAAACAAAAAGTTTCAGAGTACAATATTTGGCTCTGCTGTGGGGGTATGTATCTAGTCATAATATTGTAAACACTGAATATTGATGTCACCAAAATATGACAGTACGAAAGTGGGACCCACGTGAATGGGTTGAGGATGTGTGAGCTCAGTCCTCATATGCAGCAGTAGAAATCCAATGAATAACATCTAAAACAGGAAACCCGGAAAAGGCAGTATAAAGGATATGAAGGGAAAATATCAGGAGAAATAGCAAAAAACTTAGAGTGATTCTCCTGAGCCGGAATCTGGGATAGAAACGGATGAGGGAAGGGAACGCTGAATTTTGTTTTATTACTTGGAATACACTTCGGTTTTATAAGTTGTATACATGCATTACTTAGGGGGAAAATGAAATGTAAAAATATTCTGATTCTACCAAGCCATGACTGGAAGAATGAATAATCCCCTTTCTCCATTTTTCGGAAGAGAAGACTGAGGATGTAAGAGGTAAAGTGACCTGCTCAGGATCACAAAGCGAGACGGTGGCACAGCCAGGACTAGACTTGGGTCTCCTGACTCGCAGACTGGTGCTCTGTCCACTTTAGATGGAGAAGAAGCAGTAGAACTAACTTATGCCGTTAGGCCTGTTGGCAGGGATTCAGTGGGATCTAGAATCATCTGCCAGTTTCAGGGACACCCTTTGACCTTTACCACCTCCTGTGAGTTCTGAAAAACAACAGGCGTGGACAGTTCATGGAGTATAGCCTCTTTGGCTATGAGGGAGCCAATTCCTAAAATCATCTTTCATCAGCCCCTTTTGTCTTTCTCCCACGCTCCTCTCCAGCCCCTTCCGGATGCCACGTGCTTTGATAGTGTAACTGCCTTTGCTCTGGGTGGGAAAAACTAAGGTGAGACAAAAGAGCAAAGCCCTAGATGTATCTGGCTTTCTAAACTAGTCATTTGCTTTTGTTTCCCTCACTGCACAGGGGATAGCCCGTTTCTTTTTCTGCCTGATGCAGTTAAAGCATGTTTTCCTAAGATACTTCCTGTCTTGTGAGATGCATCCTGGTTTGGGCTTTTGCTTTCATGTTGCAATCACAAAAGATCGTTCTACTTTCTTGGTTTGTACTTAATAACCTGCCCTACTTTCTGCCCTGTGTAGGCTTCTTCTTGCAGGTACTTGCCTTTATGCAGCCCTGGGTTCTTTCAGTGCTTTCCTTGCTTCTCAAACTCATCCACCTCCCTCCTAGATCATCATTTATTCCTTTTTTTATTCATTCCAGTGCATTCCTACTGAATACCTCTTTTTTTTTTTTTGGTGCTAGACATTAAACTGGGATCCAGGAGTTCATCAGTGCACAAAACTGATACCACCTCTGTCCGCCGAGAGCTCTCAGTTGGGTAGATAAAGCATGCACGAGGTAAATAATTATTGCATTAATAATTGCAATTAATAATGATAATAATGTGATGTAGAGTTGTGCAGGGAATTTGGGTACCATGAGACCTTGTGAATGAGGATCTGTCGTAACTGGGATGGAGGGTGTTGGTCAGGGCTGTTGTGTGATACACGTTGGGATACCTCGAATGCCTGCCACAGTGTTGAGTGGCAAGTTAGTGCCTAACAAACATTGGCTGTTTCCTGGATGAATATCCTTGGAATGGTATTGAAAAGTTAGAAGTAGTCTACAGATTAAACTTATTATTATCATGCCCTTAGGAAAGGCAATAAAAAAGTCAGGAAAAAATTCCTGATATAAAATGAGACTTAAACTGGATTGGGGGAAAATAATGGGAAAGATTCTGCTTAGACCAGGAAGATCTAGCTGACTTGTCTACTTACCCATTTGCCCTCTTCAAATGCGTTCTGGAAAGCAATTTCAAATTTCTGCTCAACCGCTCCTGAATAACTAAGACTGGGTGAGGATGTAACTATATCTTTTGACACTGGGGGCAACAGCCATAAAATAGCAACCCACATTTGCAGTGCCTGTAATGAGCACAGTACCCCGTCAAAGGTACAATGCTTAGACCTTTTCACACTCTCACACATATTCCTCTCAACTTTGAAAGGGTAAGAAAAAAACAAACAAAAAAGGGTGCTCTTCTAACAAGTACTGTACACACCCTAAATGAGAACAAATGTTTATAGACACAGGAAGCTGAAAATAAAGTTTAGAAACTAGCAAATATGGGTTTCCTGCTTATACAGTAAATTGGTATTGAGAACAGCTTTCAAGAGCTGAAGTAAGGCTGCCCTCATTTGACAAAAAAAAAATCTTCTGGAAAATATGTGTGCACAGTGAATTTCTTTAAAATTAGTACCATTTCTACAGAGTTTTTGATTGGAAAGTTAGGAAAGCAGCCTAGTAGGGAGGGTATCTCCCAAGTACGGAAAAAGGGATACACACGTACACACATAAACATACCCCCGCCCCCCACACACATATCTCAGCAGCTGGTTGAGGCTGGTTATTTTAGGCGTTCATCAGAAACACTATCGGAACTTTGTGTGTCTTCATCACTCTTGAATTCTCCACTTCATCCACCCTTGAAGACCGCTTTAGAACTTCAGTTTTTTTACTCTTACCTGAAAAGCTGTGGTTTCCATATTTGGAATTCTCCACACTTTTGATCCCTTCCTTTACGTTTTGTGGACTTGGTATACTAAAGCTTGGCCATAACGCAGCACTCTCTCGAAGGCTTTTACTATCAGCTACTAAGGCAGTTTTCGCAAACTCATGCAATTTATGGGCCCATTTGGAAGGCAACTGTTCTGGACTTACGATGTTGATGAATTATTTTTATTATCAGGATGCTTAAAAAGGTACAGACATTAAAACAGGGGTCAACTCTATGCTCATCACTCCCTTAGAATTATAAAACAGAAGAAACGGTTCAAATGAGACACAAACACAATGATCTGACCAATGCATTTTGGATTGCCAACATAAATTCAATGTGGCAAACTATGGCATTTGCTGACTCCAAAACACCACTGGTGACACCGATATGACCCTGTGTTATTAAATAGATTCTATGAGGTCAGCCTGCCTAAAGTACTGTGTACTGCTTGAAGATTCGGTGCTCTCACCAGTGTTTCCCCTCTTTTCCCATATAGTGCATCATTGTGTCAGCTAGCCTTTACCCTGTGTTATTTTACTGTGCATTATTTCTGTGCCAATGTGACAGTCAATGCAGATACCAGCAAGGACTCTGAATCTGTGGCAGTACACAGTTATGAAGGGATCATTCTAAGATACGCTCCTTATTTTTTAGCATGATCAAAATAAGAACACCAAATTAAACAAACAAACAGACGTAAGAGTACTCAAATCCCTGAGAAAAAGTTGCTGAGTGGCTGTTGTTAGCCTGAGAAGCTGATAATATAGTCCTTTATAATTATAGTTATGTCCAACACTGTAGATTTGGCAGAGCAAGTATGGGAACTATTTTATCTAGTTTTTAAAGGCAAAATTCTTCAAAATATCCTGAATTAAAATGAAAGGGATCCATCAGGGGCTTTGAAAAGTACAAATTAATGCATATTTGAAGAGGTGTATGAACTCCTTTGGGAACCTTCCACTAGAGTGATTTGGAATAGAGGCACCTCACAAAATACATGGTTTTTCTTCCTTTTTTCCTGAAGAGATTATACATAATGTTTTACACTTCTATACCGTCTTTCCCCCCAGGCAGTACAAAGTGTAAGGTCGGATCTTAACAAACGGCACCGCGAAACAGAGGAAAGCTTCAAGTGAGCTTTATTAGGGAGTGCTCCCGGGCGAGGTTCACTGGTCCGAGAGAAAGGGGCCAGAGAAGTCGCGCCCGGGCGAGGGTTTGGGCAGAATTTATAGGGGAAGAAGGGAAAGGGGTGTGGTGAATCCGGGAGGGCGCAGGGTATTCCTTATTTGGTGGTCTTTTTGGGTATCGTGGGGGACCGTTAGTCCCGCCCCTCGAAAGGCGGGAAGGCTGGGCCGGGTGGAAAGTCTCCAGGTCAGTTCCTGGAACTGGGTGGTCCGGAGAGTTTCGGTCTGATGCAACCTGTGAATCTGATTGTGTTCCCTTGCCTCGGGCCAGTTGGCCTTACACAAAGTACTTCAGAAACTTCATATTAATGATGTTAACATACTCATGAGACTAAATAGATGGTATGGAACATGGTCCCCGGCTTATAAATAAATGAAAAACTCAAAGAGAGGGATAGAATTTTATTCCCTGGACACTTTGATTAACTTCTTTCCCCCACTCATAGCACTATAAAAATTGACACTCTCTTCTTTTACTTTTTTACTCTTTATTCATTCACCCAAGGAATCTGTATTAAGAGCAATGTTCTATGCATTGTACTAGATGTGATGAGGATAGTAAGGCCAAGACAAGGCATGGTACCCGACCTTGAAAAGCTAATAATAAGAGAGGATGAAAAGGAAAACACTCATACAGAAGCTGAAAGATGATTAAAACATAATCACTTCATATGAATAAAAATGTCTGAAAACCTGGTCTAGGAATTTAGATAAAGGGTCCTCCCTAGAGGGCTGGTGGTAGAGGGGGGATGGCACAGAGATGGCAGCGATTCGGGTGATATTGATCTGGTGATTAGAGGGTTATACATTTTGGATAGATGTAGAAGAAGCTGTTCTAGACAGGAGAAATAGTGCATCACTGGCGGCGAGACACTAGATAAGAATGGGCAGCAGTGAGTAGACCACAGAGTATAATAGGTTATTATTATATAAGTACTTTCTGTATGCTGTGGATTAGGTACAGGCTTTATATGCTTATCTGATATAATCTTTACACTTGGATCCAATTTAAAGGCACAAAAATGCAGGCTCAGCAAGATTAAGTAATCTGTCCTGGGTCACAAGGGTAGAAAGTGGAAGAAACGAGACTCACACTGGCTATTTGACTCCAAAGCCTCTGCTCTCAAACATTATGTTATATGATTTCCCCACAGTGAGAGGTGACAGCTAAAAGGTTAGTTGGTGCTGGATTATAGAAGTTTTTGATGCCATTGGGTTCAGGCTTCACACCGTAGGGAGTGGAAAACAATGGATAAGTTTTTGAGTAGGAGAGTAATAGGAAACACAACAGTGCTTTAGAAAGAGGAATTTGGCAATGGTGCATTGGATGAGCCAGAAGGGGAGACACAGGGAAGAACAAAAATGGATTCCTTCGGGTGTCTAGGCTTGGATCTTATCATGGCCTCCCAGTGTCCCAGCGTAGCCCCTCCTGACCTCCCCAACCTTATCCCATCCCACCCTCCACCTTTGCTCTCTGTCACCGTCCAAATCAGCCCATTTTCACTGTTGTGGTCGGAGTTATACTCCCTTCCACTGAAGAACATTTGTGCATGTTGTTCTAATTGGCAGAAATGATTTTTCCTCCTTTTGATTCCTTAATTTATCCTTCTCATCCTTCAGATTTTGGTTTAAATGTAACTTCCCTTGTCCTGGCATTTTTGCTTATGTCAAATGCCCTGCTAGGGACCCTCATAGCACCATGCACCCTCTCCTTTATAACATTCATCACAGGCAGAATGATCCATTTATCTGTGTGATTATTCACTTAACATTTGTCTGCCTCCTCTAGAACATAAGCTCCTTTTTCTTCTTTTTTTAAAATTTATTTTAATTATTTATTTTTGGCTGCGTTGGGTCTTCATTGCTGCGCATGGGCTTTCTCTAGTTGCAGCAAGCGGGGGCTACTCTTTTCGTTGCGGTGCGCGGGCTTCTCACTGTGGTGGCTTCTCTTGTTGTGGAGCACGGGCTCTAGGCGTGCGGGCTCAGTAGTTGTGGCACGTGAGCTTAGTTGCTCTGCAGCATGTAGGATCCTCCTGGACCAGGGATTGAACCCGTGTCCCCTGCATTGGCTGGCGGATTCTTAACCACTGTGCCACCAGGGAAGTCCCTAGAATATAAGCTCCGTGAGGGCAGGAGTCTTGTGTGCTTTTTGCTCATCACTGTATTCCCAGGGCCTACGGCACTGAGTATCATGTGGTAGGCACTCGACATTTGTTGAATGAGTGAGTGAATGAGTGGATGAATGAATGTTGGATCAGGATGACAGAAGTGGGAATGAACAGAAAGGTACGATGCAAGTGTTGGCAGAAGGCCCCAATGACGGATTTAGGGTAGGGGATGGGAGAAGCAGAGGCAGGGAACGCAAAGGTTTAGACAGTTGTCACTGATGGCTCTGCGGTGCTCAGGCCTGGCTACTAGACAAATCAAAACGTCTACAGTAGTGCACTTTGCACTCACTACCATCTTGGGGCAGTAGCCGCCTGAAATTTTGAAGCAAGGGGCAAAGAATCAGAAGCAGAAATGGGTGAGTGGCTTAGAGTAAATCACACCCTTAATCAGAGAGTTCGAGTAGGAGACCGGCAGGGTGGGGGGAAGCCCCTGTGTGGAAATGTGCCTCGGGGGGATCATCGGATTTCCCAGGCACCGAAATATACAGTTGATCCTCAAGCCATGTCACTAACACTGCTGCAGTTTCCTTTAGGTTTGAGTGAAGGCTGATTCCTATTCCTGTTCCAGGGAGATTTCATAATGTCAATTGTCCCAGGTGGGGAGCAGCTCGGCATGGTGGGAAAAGCACTGATGACATCCTCCAAGGCCTTGAGCAGATATTGCCTTTGTCACATGGCCTTATCTGACCACCATGACACTCCCACGCTTCCCCAGAAGCACTGGGTCTGCCCTCACTCGCCCAGGTCCTGTCGTGTATATAGGCACACCTCTGTCATGGTCACATTATTTCTTTATGTTCGGGTATCTTTTTTTCCCACTAGATTATGAGCTCTTTGAAAGGAAGGACTTCATCAACTTCATATGGATTGGGATTTAGAGCAGGGGCTCTGGAGATAAAATGCCTGGGTTCGAATCCTGGCTCTTCATGTACTGACTGTAAGCTTGGACAAGTGACTGAATCTCTCTCTGCATTTTGGTTTCCTTATCTGACAAAAAAGGATAATAGCTGCACCCCTACTTAACAGAGTCATTGTCAGGATTCTCATCCATTCAACCATTCATAATTGATTCCAGTCATTTATTCAATGAGTATCATATTCCTGGCCCTGAGCTAGATGCTAGAAATACAACTGTAAATGAAATGGAAAAGGTTCCTCCTCTTTCAGAGCTTATATTGCATGGGAGGGAAAAAAGAATTACAAGCTGATAAATACTGTAATTTCAGGCAGTAAAATGTATGCCAGAACTGGTTTACACTGGCTCACAAGAGTGAACTCTGTGTATTTCTTCCCAGCTTCACATTCAGCAACATCACACGGATAACCTGGAGCATTGAATGAGCCCTAGTGGAAGTATTGACATGAGGAAATTGGCAAATGCTATAAATCCACAACCCAAGGCACTAAGACAGGTTGATTAAGAGAAAATGACTAAGGGGGTGAGAGTGGGGTAACTCATTGTCAAGGAATCTCTGAAAAAGTGAAGTTTGTGCTCGGACCTGAAATATAAGTATCCAGAAATGATGAAGGGAAGAGTAATCTAGGCCGAGTGGACAGCTGGTTCAAAGCCCTAAAGGGGCAATAAGTCTGGTATATATTCCAGGAACAATAACTATGAAAGTCACTGAGGAATGAGGGGAAGAATGGAACCAGGGTGAGGGGGGGGGAATGAGATGAGGTGAGGTCAGAGCAAGGTCACATAGATCCTTGTAGGCAAAGCATCTGCGTTTATTCCAAGTGCAGCTGGAAACTGTCGAGGGTTTTAGCAAGAGGGACTATTTAAAGGACTTAGCCTGGACCTGACACCTAGGACATACTCAGTGAGTGGTACCTATTCCTTTGAATACTTATCTTGGTGTCCCTGCGAGCTCACACATCGTCTGATATGTAGAAGGCATCCAGTTAAAGTTTGTTGAATAATAAATAAATGTGTGGTCACAAAGAAGCCCCTTGCCCTCTCTGAGCCTCAGCTGCCTCATCAGAAACATTAATTCTTTGTAACAGATGGTCTCCCAGGTCCTCCTGTTCCTAAGCTCTCCCACTGTATTACTGTGGATTACAGACTGGTTTTGCTAACCCGACCTGGCAGAGGTTACCGCAGCTCTAACCGCCAATAGTCTTGAACAAATATGCAGTACTATTTGAGTTACTGGAGTTACCTCATTTCAGAACATGACATTCCTACCCTGTACAGTTGCATAAAACATAACAGGATCCATATTTCTGTTCCCATCTTAAGGGGCAGGAGGAGAAAGGGGAGAGAGAGAAAAAAATAGGCACTCACTAACAAGGCCATAAATATTGATGTCTTCCTCAGACCCCCCTAGAGCTCTATCGTTTTGTCAACTGGCTGATTAATAATAGATTAAACACTTTATTTTGCTTACTCTGAGATCCATGACTTTAAATGCATCTGCTGTGTGGGAACTGGTTTAGATGGGGATCCACAGATCACGCAGACTTCCAGCATAAAAATACAACGGGAGGGGAAACAAATGGAGCATGACAACCACTGTTTCCACTGAGTAATATCTCCAATGATGCATGTGAGGCTCGGCATGTCTTTCCAGATGTTCATTTCTTTTCCCAAGAACCCACTCACATGAGAACACAAGTGAAAGGACTGTGCTAACATGTACCATATGGTAGTGTTCTGAGTAAGTGACAGAAGAGAAAGGAAGTCTTCCCACACCTCATCCAAATACCAGTTAGTGACCACAGGAATTTGGGCCAACATGGGCACAGCTGGGAGGAAACTGCATGTCTATGACTGCTGCAGTAGACCACCTTGCCCTAAAACCTTACTCTTAGTGGTGGAGACAAGTGACAGGACCAAAGAATCCACTGATGCCCCACTGGAAACCATTGGGGAGGTAAATGGGCCCTTGGGGCAGATGTGGGCAACTGGAAATACCCACTTACATGCTCATCTTTGTAAACCAGAGAGAGGATCACCACGTCTGAACACCAAAAGGCAGTTTGGCCTATTGGAAAAGATGTTGGGGGAATCATGATACCTGGCATCCTACTGTGACATTATCACTGAGTCTCTGTATGACTCTGGACTCACCCCTTCCTTGGGCCTGATTTTCCCATCTGTTCAGCAAGGGGATAGGTAAGAACAGTGTTTCTCAATGAGAATTACTGGTGGAATTTTTAAGAAATACAAATTCCAGTATTCTTTAGCATGTGTTGCATTGTGTCCTCCCAAAACACATGTTCATGTACAAAGCCCCAGTACGTCTGAATGTGACTATTTGGAAATAGGGTCATTGCGGATGTAAGTAGTTAGGATGAGATAACAGTGGAGTAGGGTAGATCCTTAGTCCTATACAACTGGTGTCCTTCTAAGAAGAGAAGACACACAGAGCCAAAAAGAGAAACCACTGTGTGATGACGGAGGCAGAGACTGAAGCGCAGCGGCTACAAGTCTATGAATGTCAAGGATTAATGGCAACCTCCGGAAGCTAGGAAGAAGCAAGGAGGGATTCTCACCTACAGTTTTTAGAGAGAGCATGGCCTTAACGATACCTTGATTTCAGACTTCCAGCCTTCAGAACTGTGAGACAATAAATTCTTGTTGTTTTAAGTCACCTGTTTGTGGTACTTAGTTACAGCAGCCCTACGAAACGAATACATCTTGCATCTAATCTTACCAAGTAAAAAAGTCAAAGTAGGGGCTGGTGGAAACTCATAGTTATAAAAAGTTCCCTAGAAAAATCTGGTGCACATCATGGCTTATAAACATTGAATTATGTGCCTTCCCAGCTCTGGAATTCTTTTATTCATGTGGAAATCTGACTAGCTTCTGGCACTGGAGATACACCCTGGAAACAATGAACTAGAAAAGAGATGCTTTGGTGATAAGAAGGGGAAACTTCTCTATATATATTCTGTGACAGAACAGTGGAGTCATGTTGATAGTGAAAAAAGAGAACCTCAAGGTGATGCTGAGATCATCACTCCATCCTCTTTCTAGGCTCACTTCACGTCCCCCGCCAAACCTAAACTACTTAAAAGGAAAAGTTGATGGTGCTGCCAGTGAGTCAAAGATCCCTTTGAGCTACAAATAAAAGCCATAAACATTCTTGCCAGAAATATACCTACACGTTCACAGAGCTCCAGACACCCTGATCCTCATCTGCTGACTTCTCAGGGATCTGTGAACATCCCATCAAGAGCCCCTGGATGCTGTAACCCGCCAAAGCCCCAGTATGGCCCAAAGGTGCTCACATAAAACCTTCAGAGAGAAAATAGGAAGGCAGTGATGACCACTCTTCTCTGCTCCTACCTTCTCCATCTGTAGAAGGAGGGGCTCATGCATCCATCTCGCACATATTCATCGCCCATCTACTCTGTGTCACAGCACCTCTGTTCTTACGTGCTGCGGATCTGAAAGACAGTGAAGATCTCTACTCTGAAGGTGCTAACCTTCTAGTAAGACCATCCATAGGTAAATGAGTGACTGTATGCTAGGAAGACAATACAGCAAGGTGATATGGTGGGGACAGACTTGGGGTAGAAGTGGAGGCCAGATAGGAAGGTCAGGGACACACTGGCTGCAGAGACTTCTGAGCCAGGCTGGGACCCAGTGATGCGAAGGAGCCGACCATGGAAAATTTGGGGGAAAATAGGTGCAGGAAAGAGCTCTAGGTGCATAGCCCCTAAAGTAGGAGAAAGCTTGGCATGAGTGAGGTACAGAGAGAAGACCTGTAGGGCTCCTGCATAGTAAGGTGGCGGAGCTATTTGGGAAGGTGAGGTGAGAGAGTTCAGAACAGGTCAGATAAGGCTCAGTATCCGGGACATAGAAGGCATCTGTATTTTATTCTAAGCATGATGGGAAGCCAGGAGAGGAGTTTTAAACAGCAGAATGAGGTGATCTGATTTACATTTTAGAAAGGCGGAGTGACTTTCTAAGGTTTTCCAATGTGGACTTTCTAGAAGGAAACAGCCTCATGTTCTTCTATCACTGCTGTCAACGTGGACAGAATGTCAATGTAACTAAACAGTACTGTACTATGGTGACAAGCAGTGGTATCTCACAGATGTGCAAGGGGGGAAGAAAAGGAGAATAGGAAGCTGTTTGCATGCCAAACGTCGAACTGAGCTGCTACCTAAGCCCCTGGGTTCCCAGTGAAATGTATAAACTACCTTTGTTATTTCTAAAGGGTTATCTGTTGATACATCTTTAGGCAAAACCTGTCATAAGATGTCTCTCCAAACTCACACTCGATCTCAGCTGCCCCCTATTAGGATGTTGACACTTGCAACATCAAAGTCAGAGACGCCCCACCGGGTGGCACTGCCAAGGTACCAACAAGCCTCTCTGAATACAGATAGCGGTAGGAACCTAGGCAGCGGAGGGCGACTCTCACCCCCTCCCTTCTCCTCTCCCTGAATCCAAATGTTAGCTTCTAATGAGATGTCGCAGCATGAGCGAGCTTCTCTGTGGCTGACCACCCCAGAAATTGGCACCAGACTGTAATATTAATGAGATGAACACTTGCATCTGAGTAGAAGATGACAAAATACAAAGTGTATTCTCATCCATAATCCCACTGGAACTTCATGTACATTCTAGGAGGAGAGCTGGGTGGGTATTTTTAGCCATTTCACCCACAGAGAAGCTTGGACCCAGGGCAGGCACTTGACCAAGCCCACGAGGCTCACACCTGGGCAGCAGAGTCCCACCCCTGTACTCATGCACATCCCAGTGAACTTGGCTGCCTCTGAGCTATATCACATTTTAGGCTCAAATGGGACAAGATAATGAGTACAGCTGCCAAGTTGTATAGAAGGTCAGTGCAACTAGTGCAGCGGTTTAAAGATGGGTTCTATGAACCAGTACATCTGGGTTTGAGGACTGTCTGTGTGAGCTCAGGCCAGTTACACAATCTCCCTCTGTTCCATTTAACTCATGTGTAAAATGTGGGAACTAAAAATTTCTCCTTTGTTCAGTTGTTGAGAGAGGTTGGTGAGATAAAGCAACCTCTTCTACTATGAAATGACCAGCTCTGATGTGATGATGTTGATGAGGATGAGGGTGATGATGATGATAGCAGCAAAAACTGGCTTTTAATGGGTACTTACTACATGCTGGGTCCTTTGCCTGTTGTTTATATGTGCTTCTTTTATCTGGTTTCATAGTGCCTATTGTATGATGGGCCCTCAATATACATCTATTTTTGTTGACTATTAAGCTTTTTTTTTTTTTTTTTTTTTTTTTTGTGCTGTACGTGGGCCTCTGATTGTTGTGGCCTCTCCCGTTGCGGAGCACAGGCTCCGGACGCGCAGGCTCAGCGGCCATGGCTCACGGGCCCAGCCGCTCCGTGGCACATGGGATCTTCCCAGACCAGGGCACGAACCCGCGTCCCCTACATTGGCAGGCGGACTCCCAACCACTGCGCCACCAGGGAAGCCCCTATTAAGCTTTTTAACATTGGAGATAATATTCTAGGGCAGATAAAACTCTATTTTAGTTACTGGAGGTGAAGATAGGGGTTTGGGAGAAGGGGATTAGAATGTGTCCTTCTTTTTCTATAGAGGGTGTCTCAATTTCCTGAAGAGCTATTCCCAGTCCTTTTCTCCCATTGGCAGTGCAGCAAACTGCGGACTGCCTTGATTTCTTTTGTGTCTTCCCAATCTGCTGCCGCCCCCAGCTATGCATGGGGTTGAAAGGCAGGATGGCAGGAACTTTAGTGGGTACTTGAGCAGGTGGTACAGAGAGCACTTGCCCACATGGGCTGCTGCTCGTGGCCATTTTTATCTGTGTGCAAAATTTATTTAATCTGGGGTTTAGGATCCCAGTTTTCTTTCTTAAGGCTCCCAGGGGAGCTGAGGGTCTCAACACGGTGTGCTGGCACAGGATTTGGGAGCCCTGGGACCTGGTTTTCGCCTCCTCCATCACTCACAGTATGACCTTGAGGCAAACCACTTGAACGCTTCATGGCCATTTCCCCAATTAGAACACTGCCACTCTACATCTGTGCGTGAGTGTGAGCTAAATGAAAACAATAGATGGGAAACAAATGCTTGGAGAAAAGTAGCAAAGGGCTATGTATATATATAGGTATACACGCACATGTGTATATCTATATCTGTATGCATTACTAGTCATTTATTATTATCATCATCGTCGTTTGTATTATTCTTCACAAATCCTTCATAGGTAATGGGGGACCTGTGACTAATGAGGACGAGCTCCCCCCTGCTGCAGAAAGTGCCCAGTTCCAGGCACACACTGGCTAACTTCACCCCCAGTCCTGCCCATCATAGTCTCTCGGGATATTTTTATTTCTTAGGGTTAAATAGCACACTTGAGTCTAGTTGATGTTTCCTGGACCAAAAATAATAGAGAATAAGTTAGCGCCATGGAATAAAGAAAAGCAAGCCCCAACTCTGATAAACAAGGGAACAAAAATATAAAGTACTTTTTATCGGGATGGGGTTTTCAGGGCATTTGTGGCAGATTATCTTATCTGTTCTTGTGAAGGAGTCCAGGCTTTGGGGAAAGATGATGTTGATAAAACCTTAGGTGTGCGTGACACTTTATGGTTTAAAAAGCGTGTTCATATTGTTATTGAACAATTCAAATCAACTCAATATTGATCAAATGCTACTTGGAGCAGTGTATTATGGTGAACATTATGTGAGGCCTCAACAACCTCTTAGAAGGACACAGCAATAGGAGATTATTTTTCCCTCCGTCTTTAGGAGAGGAAAGGGAAACAGAGAAGTTGAGTGATTGGGCCAAAGTCAGATTCTTAAAACAGAGATTAGATCACGTGCTGTTTCTACTTATAACCTTGCAGTGGCTTCTCATGCACATAAAATAAAATCCAAATTTCTCTCCATGGCCTCTCAGGCTCTGCCTTGTCTGGTCCTTTCTCTGTCTTCCCAGTCTAAACTTCTGTCGCTCTCTCCCTTGCCAAAAATGCTCCAGCTACCTGGTTGACCCTCAGTTCCTCAAATTCCACCACTAAGCTTTTTCCTACCACAGGACCATTGCACAAATTGTTCCCTCTGACTTGAATATTTCTCCCCCAATTTTATTCTGAAGAGCTAGTACCTTCTCAGCCTTTAAGACTGGGCTTAAATATCACCAGCCCATTATTACTTGTATTTAGACATTTATTTGTTGTGTGTGTTTTCTTTGTCTGTCTTACCCCATTAGAACTGAGGTCTATTAAGTCAGGTGCCTTATCTCTCTTACTCACTACCGTGTTCCCAGATATTGGCAGAGCCTGCTACAGAGTAGGAACACAATATGTAATGAATGAATGAGTGAATGAATGAAGCTTATAAACTTTGGACCTGAATCTCAAAACACATTTCTTCTGACTTTGGTTTGCTGGTCCTTCCTTTGATTCTATATGATCTCCCTGCAACCCAAGCGTTACTACCCTCGATTCTGTACCTTGGGATGGGAATGGGCAAAGATTCTATTTTTCTCAAATGAGGGAGAAACTGCAAACACACAATCATGCATTGTGCGAAAGGGGACCGTCTCTTGTACAAATAGCCTTGGTTGTTGAGGGCCTTGCTTCACAGGAAATTTACTAGATTTCCTATATCACAAATTTACAGCCGACAGGCTTACTGCCCATCCCCATTTGACAGGCTCCAGGGTAGCCCAGAGGTAAATGACTGCAGGGCATGCCTGCTTTCTGCACCCTGGGATTTCTGCTGAAGCTGGGATTATCATTGAGGACAATGATAAAGTTTGGCAGATGTTCAGAGCAGCTATCAACTCACTCAATTCCCCTTTCTCCCGCATCCATCCATCCATCCATCCATCCATCCATCCATCCATCCATCCATCCAGTATTTATTGACAGCTTACTATGTATTGGGCAACGTGGCCAACTATTAGTGACCTTTCTAAAGCACAAACAACCTAAAATGCTGCATGGACTTGCTGTGAGGGCCAAAGGTGGAGACATGAATACCACCCCTTACAAACTGTAAAGTCTGGAACACAGAAGGAATTATGACTGTTAATAGTACAACTTAGCAAGTGGAGAGCAGGGGGAAAGTGAACATATTGTAATTACAGTCTAAGGTGGCTGCTCATTTGGGGAATTATTTGGATATAGTCTTTACTTTTTTTTAACAATATATTTTACAAAAAATTCAATAAAAGGGAAGAAAAGTTTCTGTGATGTGACTTGTTTCAGTACATAGTCCCCACTCTTCCCCAGGGGACCAATTCAGGAAATTAAAATAGAAAACATGGTTGAAAGGAGGTGTCAAGGATTGGAATATTATTTAAAATGGAAGTACAGAGCCCAAAGCATTAGAATAATCAGAAGCTGTCTTTGGACATTTGCTCAGGGTACTGCCTCTACTTTCTCACTTCCTCTGGCCCCTTTCTCTTCTCCTCTGGTTTGCAAATACAATGCAGTTGTTTAAGACTTCTCTGCTTCGCAACCTCTCCCAGGAAGTTTTCCTAACCTCCTCAGGATACTTGCACATTTTCCTCTTCTCTCTAAATTCTCATAATGTATATAAACTAGGTCCTAGAAATTCATACTTAATTCTATGCCTCTTGGGTTTTTTTTCTCTTTTTTTCTCATTTAGTTTAAGTTAACTCTGCTCAGCAGATACTGTCCTTATCACCTCTGTCTTAAAGGTGGGAAGAATGAGGCTCACAGAATTTAAATAGAGCATCAAGGTTAGGTGACAAGTGGGTGATGGCAGTCGGATTAGAAACTAGGTCTTCAGAATCCTAGTCCATTTCTCTTGATAGCACGACTCTCTGTATCTGAATCAGTATGTTGGCCTGATTTGAATTGGGAACAGCAGTTGGATCTCTGGAAGAACACAATTCTGCCCCAGGTGCTAGTGGTATATATAAAGACCTGCTGTATACGGGTCACCAAAGCCTCACAAATCCAACATTCCTTTGTCTAACTGTCAGTCTAAGGTACCTGGTGTCCCTCATGCCCGAGAAGAATCCTAAATTTATTTCTGACATTACACTGCGAAGAGTCAGAAAACAGAACTCTCTCGGGGAAAGTCAGGCAGTCACTGGGGCCAGGTCACGGGAAACTTCTGGATGCTATGTTAAGAGTTCAGTTCTCATTCTGAGTTCTAGTCCCAGCTCTGCTGAGACTCCCAGGTGGCTCTGGCAAAGCCTTGAATCCTCTCTAGGACCTTGTTTCTTAGTAGCAGCACCACAGATTTTTGGAAGCTCTCTAAGGTGTCTCCTTTTGCTGATGTTCAATGACCTTTCTCAGCCTTTAGGACTTCCCAGAGCCTCAAGGACTAAGTTTCCAAAGTCTGAAGTACTGGATTGTAGGTCTCTTGAATGTTCCACCCTTTGTGCGCCCTAAAAATGGTAAACAGCATTATTGAATAGACAGTGTGCAAATTGTGTTTTATTTCCCTACATAAGAACATTGGATCTGACTTCTGTTAGGGACCGAAAATCAGGCCATAAACAGTTAAAAGGGTAGGCAACCAATATTTAAGGCCTGGCTGAGGCTTTCACTGTCCTTTTGCTGGTACCTGGGGTGCGGGTGTGGGACAGCTCCCCAGATGATTCAAGTAAATTCTTCTTTGTAAACAGCTCTCTCTCTCTCTCTCTCTCTCTCTCTCTCTACTTCCACGGGAGCTCTGTGTGCAGCACTACTGAGCTGAGGGAGATAAGGCCCAAGAGACCATCCCAGGATTAAATAGAGTCTCCTTGTGATGTAGAAGCCTGAAATTGCCAGCTCTAAATCAACATGAATTCTCCATTTAATTTGAATCAATGGGTTTTATGAGTCTGTTTCCCTTTCAGTTTATCAGTCAGATTCCCTCTCTCTCTCTCTGTCTCTCTCTCTCTCTCTCTGTCTCTCTCTCTCTCTTTTTCTCCACCTCTCTCTCACCCCCCTCTGTTTCAGTGTTGTGCAGGCAGAAACCTTATACTCCGGCAAGCCGGAAAGGACCTTAGGGATTGTCTCAACCAAGCCCTAGGTTGCACTGATAGGGAAACTGAGGCCAAGTAGAGCGAAGAGATTTATTTGTTCAAGGTCACCTACCTAGAGAACTAGAACCCCTTTCTTTCCTCACTCCCATCTTTATTATATTTCTCCTATATCACCTCTCCTTTGCTTTACCTCAAACAAAGGTTTTTGTTTCCGTCAATTGTTTATTCTTTCTCTCTACTATTAGATAATCAGTCACCCCCTCAGGGTTCCTATCACAGCAGCCTATTGCAGCTTCAGTTAATCAGAGATCATGTCACAAGACTTACCTTGAGTGATTTCTCTGATTAGCTTTAAGGAGAAATAGATAATCTCTCTTCCTCTTTCCCTCCCTTCTGTTTTTCCATACATAACCAAGGTATTGGTTGAAGAAGATATTGACTGTTGGAAAAAAACCCAAAAAAACAAACAAAAAAAACCTTATCTACTTCTTTGGACACCCAAATTCAATTACTGGCCATTGAGCATTTTTTCTATAACATAGCAGGGTGTTTATCATTTTTATTATTATTAAGGATAACAACAGAAACACCACAAGCTAGAATTGATATAAGTCGCAGTTTACCAAGCCTTTAAAATAAACAATCTCCTCTCTCCACCCGATAACACGGGGTAAAGCAGGTGTGGCAGCTGTGCCCTTCTTGCTGATGAGTTAACTGAGGCTCAGAGAGATCCAACAACCTTCTCAAAGTCATCAAGCTATCACAGCAACAGATCTGAAACTCAGATTGAAGTCTCCCGTTCCCAAACCCCAGCTATTATCACCTCTCTGCACATCACTTTTTCTGGAATGTTTTTATTTTAAGGCAGCTTGGTATTTGGTGAGAACGCTAGTCCCAGAAGGAGAGGACCTGGGTTTTAGGCCGCTTGCCAGTTGGGTGAGTTGTTCTTCTCCTGGACATCCAGCTTGCCTCTTGGTTGCTTCTGTTACACACTCATGGAAGGTTGGATTGGGACAGAATGTTGGCCTTGCTGGTTTCTTGCCTCGGGCTCCAGAGCACCTGACACACATCATCACAGTAATAGTACTTGTAGTGTTGTACTGTCATGTGCAGTACTGTCTGTCTCCCCCATTACACCTGGAGTTCCTTGAGTTCACAGACTGCCTCTGATTCACCTTTAGATGTCTGGTGGCTGGGACAAAGCCTGGCACGTAGTAGGTCTTCATAGTATGTTTACTAAATGAATCAAGACTCCGGTCTAATACTCTCAGTTGACATGAGAGATGATTTGCCTAAAAATCTCACAGGGAACTGATGGCAGAACTGGAACTAGATCCCGCATCTCCAGGCTTTTTCTGTGTATTTCTATATATGGAGAAGAAGATGATGATATTATTACTACTATTAATGACTGTAGCCACCATGTATCAGATGCTGACTAACCGTTGGGCACTGTGCTAACTGCTTTCCTATTTGGTCCTCCCAACAATTCTAGGAAGAGAGTTGTGTTTTTATCCCCATTTCTCAAGTGAGAAATCTTTCTTATCATTAGAAAGATAAGTAAATCGCTTTAGATTGGAACTATATTTCTTTTTTTAAAAATTTTAGAATTTTATTTTTTTATACAGTAGATTCTTATCAGTCATCCATTTTATACATATCAATGTATATATGTCAATCCCAATCTCCCAATTCATCCCACCACCACCCCCACCCCCTGCCACTTTCCCACCTTGGTGTCCATACGTTTGTTCTCTACATCTGTGTCTAAATTTCTGCCCTGCAAACTGGTTCAACTGTACCATTTTTCTAGGTTCCACATATATGTGTTAATATATGATATTTGTTTTTCTCTTTCTGACTTACTTTACTCTGTATGACAGTCTCTAGATCCATCCATGTCTCTACAAATGACCCAATTTCCTTCCTTTTTATGGCTGAGTAATATTCCATTGTATATATGTACCACATCTTCTTTATCCATTCATCTGTCGATGGGCATTTAGGTTGCTTCCGTGACCTGGCTGTTGTAAATAGTGCTGCAGTGAACATTGGGGTATATGTGTCTTTTTGAATTATGGTTTTCTCTGGGTATATGCCCAGTAGTGGGATTGCTGGGTCACATGGTAATTCTCTTTTTAGTTTTTTAAGGAACCTCCATATTGCTCTCCATAATGGCTGTACCAATTTACATTCCCACCAGCAGCGCAAGAGGGTTCCCTTTCTCCACACCCTCTCCAGCATTTGTTGTTTGTAGATTTTCTGAGGATGCCCATTCTAACTGGTGTGAGGGGATACCTCATTGTAGTTTTGATTTGCATTTCTCTAATAATTAGTGATGTTGAGCAACTTTTCATGTACTTCTTGGCCATCTGTATGTCTTCTTTGGAGAAATGTCTATTTAGGTCTTCTGCCCATTTTTTGATTGGGTTGTTTTTTAATATTGAGCTGCATGAGCTATTTATATATTTTGGAGATTAATCCTTTGTCCATTGATTCATTAGCAAATATTTTTTCCCATTCTGAGGGTTGTCTTTTCGTCTTGTTTGTAGTTTCCTTTGCTTTGCAAAAGCTTTTAAGTTTCATTAGGTCCCATTTGTTTATTTTTGTTTTTATTTCCATTACTCTAGGAGGTGGATCAAAAAAGATCTTGCTGTGATTTATGTCAAAGAGTGTTCTTCCTATGTTTTCCTCTAAGAGTTTTATAGTGTCCGGTCTTAAATTTAGGTCTCTAATCCATTTTGAGTTTATTTTTGTGTATGGTGTTAGGGAGTGTTCTAATTTCATTCTTTTACATGTAGCTGTCCAGTTTTCCCACCACCACTTAATTGAAGAGACTGTCCTTTCTCCATTGTATATCCTTGCCTCCTTTGTCATAGATTAGTTGGCCATAAGTGCATGGGTTTATCTCTGGGCTTTCTATCCTCTTCCATTGATCTATATTTCTGTTTTTGTGCCAGTACCATATTGTCTTCATTACTGTAGCTTTGTAATACAGTCTGAAGTCAGGGAGTCTGATTCCTCCAGCTCTGTTTTTTTCCCTCAAGACCGCTTTGGCTATTCGAGGTCTTTCGTGTCTCCATACAAATTTTAAGATTTTTTGTTCTAGTTCTGTAAAAAAAGTGCCATTGGTAATTTGATTGGGATTGCATTGAATCTGTAGATTGTTTTGGGTAGTATAGTCATTTTCACAATATTGATTCTTCCAATCCAAGAACATGGTATATCTCTCCATCTGTTTGTATCATCTTTAATTTCTTTCATCAGTGTCTTATAATTTTCTGCATACGGGTCTTTTGTCTCCCTGGGTAGGTTTATTCCTAGGTATTTTATTCTTTTTGTTGTAGTGGTAAATGGGAGTGTTTCCTTAATTTCTCTTTCAGATTTTTCATCATTAGTGTATAGGAATGCAAGAGATTTCTGTGCATTAATTTTGTATCCTGCAACTTTACCAAATTCATTGATTAGCTCTAGTAGTTTTCTGGTGGCATTCTTAGGATTCTTTATGTATAGTATCATGCCATCTGCAAACAGTGACAGTTTTACTTCTTCTTTTATGAAATTATATTTCTTCTCACCTTGCACATCTCCTCCAGGCAGTTCCCCACCCCCGACATAAAAAATGAAATGAAAGTCAGTACTGGGACAGAGGCCAGAAAGGTCTCTTCCTGTATGAATAGGACACACAGATTTCTGGCATCCTCAACAATAGATGTCCTGGCCGGGAAGCACAGATGAGGAGTTGTGCTCATTAGCTGCTAACTTCAGACCTCTTAGGTCTTCTTTATTTGTGCTGTCACTCAAAGTGGCCTTATTTTGTCCAGGCCTCTTGTGAGCAACTCCTGCTGGTGCTTATTTGTTTATCTGAAAGGCCAGGCTCTCTGGGATGGGCTCATTAAGAAGACATTCCCTTTCACGAACGCCTGGGAGAATGGCGGGGACACAGTGTCTCCTACGTGCCTCCCTCTTGCTGTGCCAACACCACAATAGAAATCACTCAGCCTCCAGCCACCCAAAACCCAAGTCAGACAAAGTGTACTCTGCTGGAGCCCAGCTGTGAGGGAGAATAAACATCCTTAAAGCCCTGACCATCCTCTCACCTCTGCCAGGCAGCCTTCCCCTTGACCTTTGTATCCCATGGTGATCCTGCCTTCTTTGGATCCAGTCAGTACCGTGAAACCATGCCATCAGAGGAATAGAGCCATAGACATTTCTAGTTAGGAGGGACTGACCATAGAGATGATTGAGACTAAGCATGGCAACACCCTGGCATTTGTGCCAGCCACTCCCTGAGTTCCCATCCACGGCAGACAGCTCTAACCAACCTTGTCACTCTCTTTCCTACTCAGCTTGAATGATGCCTCCGAATCCTTCTCAAAAAAGCACTCTGGGCACAAGAGAAAAGTAACTCTCCCATTCAAGATAAAAGGCAAAGAAGGGTCCGGCAAAGAAGCCCCCTGCTTGCCAATCGGATGCTCTTTCCCACTCTGTCTTTCTTGATGAGGTCCTCTTTTGGGGTCATCTCATATGACTAAGCTTTATCATCACCAGAAAATGTTCAGCTTCTTGAGGGTAGAGGCTGGGTCATTTGTTAATCTCCTAGCTATTCACCATGCTGAGTAATACTCAGGCCACTTAGTTGACCCGAGAAGTGAGTAGATTCCAGACCCCAAGCGTGTGAAGGAGACAGGTGGAATTTCAAAAAAGGATTTCTAGGAACCACCTTGGATTAAACAATTACATATTACACAACCATTCTCTGGATGAAACACATTAGAGAACCATCAAGGCACTTAGAATATTTCTAGGTGCTTTATCGGACCCCATCCAAGGACAGTCAGTTATGAGAAGTCCAAAAGGCTTTTATGTTAGTTTCTTCCTACAATGGCAGCTTCTCAAATTTTTCACCAGAGTAGCCTAAAAGCAGAGGAGAATGATGGCAGCGATGGCCTCTAGGGATATGCTCCGAGGCATAGCTCCAAGCAACCCATGGGGAGCAAAACATTACTTTGAAATATCATATATTATCTTGAAAAGTCATGTGGGTTTGAACTCTACTCCAAAATACGACAATGTTTATTTTGATTAAAAAAACGCTTTCTCCCAGTTTTTAAAGTTAATCTGATGCTCTCAGGAGAAGTACCATGTTTATCCCAGGGCTTCACATATTCTTTCACACAGAGGTCAGCAAAAATTGCCCATAAGAAAAATCCAGCCCCCCACCTGTTTTTATATGGCCTGTGAGCTAAAAGTGGTTTCAGTAATTTAAAGTGGTTGAAAAAAATAAAAAAGAATATTTAGTGACACATGGAAATTATATGCAATTCAAATTTCAGTGTCTATAAAAGACATTTCATTGGAATGTATTTGTTTATGCACTGTCTGTAGCTGCTTCCATGCTACAGTGGCAGAATTGAGTAGTTGTGACAGAAAGAGAGCGTGAAATACTTACTATTTGAACTTTTACAGAAAAAAAAAATTTCCCACTTCTGTCTTGGTCTGTCTCTGGCTACCCCATGGCCATACATGTCCCCATCATGGGAGAATGCAGTATGTACATCAGTGGTTCTCAACTGGGGGCATTTTTGCTCCAGGGCACACTTGGCAATGTCTGGAGATGTTATGACTGTCACAAATGGAGGAAGGGGGATTCTACTGGCATCTAATAATGAGCAGAGGCCAGGGATGCTACTGAACATCCTTCAGTGGTAAGAATAGCCCTGCAACAGACACTTTGCAATCCAAAATGTCAGTAGTGCTGAGATAGAGAAACTGTGGTATAAACCATCTAATGTTAAAGGCTGACTTCCACCTCCGTGCCTCATTTCTTTCCTCATCTCCATTAAACACCAAACTGACTCTTGTTATTAGTAAATCTGAGGGGATTACTCATTCAGGCCTGGGAGAAGAACATTCCATAAATGTTTATGAAGGATGAGGAAGACTTCTCATTTTATTTGACTGTAGGAATTATTAGTAAATATGTAAACATAATAATAATTAATTTTTATGAAGCACTGTGTGCCAGGAGGTGGGCTAAGTATTTTATATTTATCATCTTATTTAGTCATTATTTCAGCCTTGTGAGGTTAAGTATCATTATGACCCCCATTATGCAGATAAGGAAATTGAGGCTCAGAAAAGTTAAGTTGCCAGTGGTCACAAAGCTACAAAGAAGTAGAGCAATAATTCATACCTAAGCAATCTGATACCAGAAATTTAGCTTTTTACCATCATACCATGAACTTCCTAGAATGCTCATTGACTATTCACTTCCCTACTTTGATGTGGGCAAGATAATTAAATGTATCCACCCTGTATCCCGACTATGATGCACAAGAAAATAATTGCCGCCCCCACATGTAGCTTTTAAGACACTGTCCTTAGCACAGACGTCCTTCGCTATAAAACTGTGTTATAAATTCAAGTGCATTGAATCACTTATAAGCTAGTGGGTCAGCAAAACTCTTTGATAACTGCATGATCCGTGTTCCAGAGGCTTCTTGTAGGAAATAGATGAGACTGATTCACTGAGATGTTAGAGCCAATTAGCATCTAAATAGGTTTCTTAGTTTTCTCCCAGATATAATCAAAATTGAAAATTATTATTAAAGGGATAACTTTGAAGGGAAAGTAGATAGGTGTTTGAAGCAATGAATCTCAAAGACAGAGGATACTGCTCCCAATTTTGGCAAACCTGTCTTAGAACAGAAATGGCAAATATATCTCTTTACATGAATCAGTGTGGACTGTCTGGTAGGCCATGTTGATGGCTGGGTAAGAGTGTGGATTCCAGAAATAGATCATCTGGGTTCAAATGTCAACTTTGTCTACTTACTGTCAACCAGTAACGCTGCACTGAGCCTGTAATACTGCATATTAGCCCTGGGTTCATGAAGCCTGAACCCTAGTCTCAGCTCCGGAACAAACATTTGTGATCTTGGGCAAGTTAGATTGCTTGCCTGGGCCTCTGTTTCCCTAGCTGTAGAAAGGAAATGACGGTACTTTCCTGCTATCTCTTTAGTTCTAGGAGGGGTTCAAAGGAGCTTAGTATATATACAAAGAAAGTTGTTAGTAGTTGTGTCTTCTTATGGGAATCTTTATAGTCTAATGCCCAGGAATAGGAAAACTAACCAATGCTACCGTACCATGCCATTTTACATAAGGGACTTGTGCATCTACGGACTTTGGTATCCACAGGGGTCCTGGATCCAATCCCCTGTGGATACTGATGGACAACTATATACAAAAAGCTAATAATATTCTGAGCCAAGAGACCAGCCAACACGATTGCCAACAGCCTTAAGAAGGAAGTACTAAGCAAACACAAAACTGTAGCAAAATACAAAATTAGGGTTAATGTTATCAGCATTTTGTATGTGGCTGCCCCTGGCTCAGCTGGGGCAGTGCAACTGGAGCTCTACGCCTGACACACTGTTCAGAGCAGCTGGCCTTGAGTGTCACAGCGGGGAGGTGGGAAGGGATACCTGTTGTTCTGACACCCAGAACAGAGATTTGTTCCACAGAATACAGTGGCTCTTGAAATAAACATTCATAGTTTTTATTTGGCCTGAAGTTCTGGGCTGTTTCCAATGCCTACTGCCTTGCTGATTGGAGGCTGCCTACCCATGGTGGGTTTTATAAACAATGCTGCTTGCATAATTGCTGAACGGTAGCATGGACGCTTAGAGGAAATAAATTAGTAGGAATGATGTGCTTGTAATTCTGGGCATTATTCTACAACTTCATCAGATTCAGAAGCAAAATATTTACTGATTACCTACAGTGTGCTCAGTGCCTTGTCAGATGCTGACAAGGAGAGGGGTAAAGATGCAGCCCCTGTCCTCCATGAGTTTACCATCTAGTTGTGTGATATATACTTTTACCTGAAATGATAATGCAGTCGAACAAAAACTCATAGAGGTGACAAGTGCCACAGGACCTTAGAACAAGGGAAGGCAACAGAAACGTGGGTAAATCTGACATTCGTGATAGAAGTGGGATTTCGGCAGAGCCCTGATGGCAGTAGAAAAGATGGGAAAGGGCATTCCAGAGTATGAACAAAGGCATGGACAGAAGAACATATATGCAACAGATTGTCTGGGTGGTGTTTTGGGACCTGAATGTAATGGTTTTCAAAGCAAGAGTTAGGATATGAATTTTCCCTTGAAGGCAAGAAAAATCAAAAGCCAGAGAAGGTTTGAAAATCAGAGAGCTTTGGGCAAATGGAAGGGTGTGAAGAAGGTTGGGGCATAAGTTTGGATCTGCAATAGTCCGGGTTCAGAGTAGTGAGGGCCAAGACAAAGCTGGTGGCTGCAGAAATGGAAAGGAAAAGATCCGTGTCCTAATTAAGGAAAGCTCCTTAATTTGTGACTTTGTGAGTGCAGGCTTACTGAAAACAAAGGAAAGAAAGGAATCAGGATGGCGTTACATGAGAATTTGATGATAGCATCATTAGTCTTCTGACTCGGGGAAAGCCCATCAAAACCCATCTGAATCACTAAACTGCTTCTGATGATATTTTGATAAACTAGATCAGTGCTTTAACATGCCTACAAATTACGTGGGGGCTTTGTTAAAATAGATTTTAATTTAGTAAGTTTGAGGTGGGGCCTGAGATTCTGCATTTTAACGAGTTCCTTGCTGACACTGATGCTACAGGTCTGTGAACCATAGTTTAGATAGAGTTTCTTTTCTTTGATTTTCATGCCAATGTCAACAACCATGTTGGGACTTCTTAAATAAGGTGGATTGAGGGAAGGGACAGTTATATTAATGATCGCCTGTAATCTTCACACCAGTTAACAGGTGAGAACCGCTTAGTCTCCCTTGTTTAATGGGAGGACCACTAGGCTAGGAGTCAGGAAACATGGGTGTTAGTCTTAGCTCTATCACTGTCTGTTTTTAGGTACTTGAGCAGGAAAACATGGGACAAGAACACAAGTCCACTGCTCAGTTCCTGTATTTAACAGCACCTGCTAAATGCTGCATATTTGTACCTTCCCTAAATTCATATGTTGAAACCTGTCTCCAATGTGATGGTATTTGGAGGTGGAGCCTTCGGAAAGTGATTAGGTCATGAAGAGTGGAGTCCGTGTGAATGGGATTAGTGCCCTTATAACAGATACCCAAGAGAGCTCCCTTGCCCCTTCTGCCATGTGAGGATACAGTGGGAACATAGTCATCTATGCAACAGGAAACGAGCTCTCAACAGACACCTGCTGAGACCTTGACCTCGGACTTCCTAGCCTCCACAACTGTGAGAAATAAATGTCGTTGAAGCCACTCAGTCTATGGTAGTTTCCTTCTAGCAGGCTGAATGCACTAAGACAGAAACTGGTGCAGAGATGTGGGGGTATTGCTGTACCAAATATGTAAAACTGTTGAAGTGGCTTTGGAACTGGGTAATGGGTAGAGAGGCCAGAAGACTGTTGAGGTGTATGCTTGAAGAGTCTGTCTTGCTATGAATGGATCTTTAAAGGTGATTCTAGTGAGAATTCAGAGAGAAAAGGAGAGGTATAGAGAAAGTCTCCATCTTCTTAGAGAATACCTAGGTAATCATGAACAGGATGTTGGTAGAAAAATGGATGGTAGAGTTCACTCTGATGAGGTCTCTGACAGAAATGAGGAACATGTTACTGGAAACTGGAGGAAATGTGATCCTTGCTGTAAAGTGTCAAAGAATTTGGCTGAATTGTGTTCCTGTTCTAGTGTTTTGTGGAAGGTAGGACTTGCCAGCAATGAAATTGGACACTTAGCCGAAGCATTTTCCAAGCAAATTGTTGAAGGTGTGGCTTGGCTCTTCCTGACTGCTTATAGTAAAACGTGAGAGGACAGAAATGACTTACAAGGGGGAATCGTTAAGCAAAACGGAACTAGAACTTAAAGGCTTAGAAAATTCTCAGCCTATTTATATTACAAGAAAGGAGAACCCGAAAGGTGTGGCCAGGTGAGGGTTTGATAAGGAGATTAGTTTGGATTAGCCTGCTCAAGGGAAGCTGGGAGCTATTCTCCCAGACAACAGAAGAACGTCACTGAAGGTGGTTCAGAAATCCTCAGGGCTGCCATTCCCATCACAGGCCCAGGGTGCAAGGACCTGGGGTGGGGAGCATAGTGGATTCAAAGGGTGGGGCCTCCTGTCCAGTTTAGGTGGGCCAGGATGCCCCCGCCCCATGCCTTGGGGTTGGGGCCCCTGCAGAGAGCTATGGCATGGGCTATGCCCAGCAAATCCATGGGGATATGACTGCCTCCACCTAGATTTCAAAGGATGGGGCCACCTGGCAGAACCGGGGGCTCAGGACCCCAACCTGGGAGAGCTGTAGGCATGGAACTCAAGCCCAGAAGAGCCACAGGCATGGGATGCCAACAGAGAGCTGTTGCAGGGCCATCCCATCAAGCCATGGGGGTGAGGTTGCCACCCCAGTAGGCCTGCAAGGCAGAGCATTAAGACAAGAAGATTATTCTGGAGTCTTACAGGTTAATGTTGTCTGTCCCAGTAGGTTTTGGATTTACCTGAGACCTGTCACTCCTTACCTCTTTCCTATTTCTCTCTTTTGGATGGTAATGTCTATCTGATACCTATTTCACCAAACCAAACCTGTTTGGTTTCATAGGTTCACAGGTGTAGGGGAATTTGCCTCAGGATGAAGAGTACTTTGAGTCTTACCCCTATCAGATTTACATATTTAGATGAGACTTTGGACTTTAGACTTCTGATGCTGGAATGAATTAAGACTTTTAGGGATGTTGGGGTAGAATGAATTGGGTGGGGGGGGGGCAGGGGAAGAATGCTATAGACTGAATGTTTGTGTCCCTCATATGTTGAAACCTAATGCCTAATGTGTTGGTATTTGGAGGTGGGGCATCTGAGAGGTGATTAGGTCATGAGGGTGGAGCCCTCATGAATGAGATTTGCCTTTATAAGAAAGCCCTCAGAGAGCTCCCTCCCTTCTACCTTGTAAGGACACAGAGAAAACATGGCCATTTATGAATCAGGAAATGGGCTCTCACCAGACACTGAATCTGCTGGTGCTTTGATTTTGGACTTCCCAGCCTCCGGAACTATGAGAAGTAAAATGTTTGTTGTTTAAGCCGCTCAGTCTATGGTATTTTTGTTATAGCGGCCTGAATGGACTAAGACAGCATCCCTAACTCATTGGCTTCCAATTGTACTTAGAATAAATACCAAATTCCTTATTACTATCTACTAGGTACACCATAATCTGGCTCCAGCCCACCCCTCAGATTTCATCTTCTACCAATCCTCTCCTCATTCACTGTACTCTAACTCAAAGGCCTGGTTTCTGTTTCTTAGACAACCACAAACCCATCTTGAGACTTTTGTGCTTGATCTACAGTCTGTTTCGAGTGACTTCACCTTCTAGCTTCCCATAAAATCAGCTCCTTCCCCAGGTCTCCATTGAGAGGTATTGTCCTCAACCATCACCCTCAGTGGTTCTCAACTGAGGGCAACTTTGTCCCCCAGGGAACATGAGGCAATGTTTGTAGATGTTTTTGCTTGTCACAGCCAGGGCAGGTGGTGATATTGGCATCTTGTGGGAAGAGGCCAGGGATGCTGCTGAATATCCTACAATTGCAAAAGACAGCAACCCCTGCTTACAAAAAAAAATAAAAAAGATCTGTCCTGAAATGCCAGTAGTGTTGATCTACCTAGAGCTGCTCCACACTTCTGACGCTTGCCCCATAAAAACTTTCTGTCTCGTTACCCCCACTTTATTTCCTTAAAAATATTCACTATTTTCTAAAATTATTTAATGTATTTGTTTATCATCTGTCTCCCCTGATTGGAACAGTAGTTTCATGACAGCAGGGACATTGTCCTACCTGTTCACTAATATATCTCCAGTGCCTAGAACAATTTCTGACACGTAAAAGGCACTCAGTGCATGCATGAATGAATGAATGAAAACAGAAGCAAAATTGAACATAAAATGAAACAAATATATGAATATATGACCAATGAACATCAAAATAAATGACCAAAGAACATCTTGTGGCATAAATGACACCATCAAGACAAGACAAAAGACAGAGTGGAAGAAACTATTTGCAAACATATATCTGATAAGGGACTTGTATCTGGAATCTATAAAGACCTCCAATAATTCAAAAATAAAGACAAAAATGCAATTTAAAAATATGCAAGGGATTTGCATAGACAGTTTTCCAAAGAAGATATGCAGATAGCTACAAAGCACATAAGATGTTCAGCTCCATTAGTCATTAGGAAAATGCAAATCAAACCCACAATGAGATACCATTTCACACCCACAGGAATGACTAGAGCCAAAAAGACAGACAATAGCAAGTGTTAGTGAGGATGTAGAGAAATTGAAGCCCTCATATATTGCTGGTGGGAATGTAAAATAGTGCAGCCACATCGGGGCCAGTTTTTCAGTTCATCAAAAAGTTAAGCATAGAGTTGCTGTGTAATATAGTAATTCCACTACTAGGTATACACCCAAGAAAAATGAAAACATGTGGCCAGATGACAACTTGTACAAGAATGTTCAAAGCTTCATTAGTTATAATAGCCCAAAAAAGGGACATAGCCAGTGTCCATCAGCTGAAGAATGAATAAGCAAAATATGATACATCCATCCAGTGGAATATTATTTGACCACAAAAAGGAATGAAGTACTAATACATGCTACAGCATGGATAAATCTTGAAACTATTATGCTCAATGAAAAAAGTCAGTTACAGACGAGCACATATTGTACGATTCCATTTATGTGAAATGCCCAGGATAGGCAACTCTACAGAGACAGAATGTAGATTACTGTTTGCTTAGGACTGGAGTCTCTGGGCAGGCAATGGTGAGTGACAGCTAATGGGTAGAGGACTTCTCTTTGTTGGGAGGGAAATGTTCTAAAACTAGGTTGTGATGATGGATACACATGTTTGTGGATATACTAAAAGATATTGAATTCAACACTATAAATGTTGTATGTGACTTTTGTCTTAATAAAGCTTTTAAAAGAAAAAAGGACCACCATAGTAACTGAAATGGAGGGAGCTTTTATTTCTAACTGAAAGGAGCACTTCTGCTGTTTTGCTCTTTTGGGAGAGGAGACAGTTGCTTAGAAATATAGATCTATTGAAGTACCCTTACTTGTTTAGTGTAGATTTTTGATTGGGGGTGGCTCTGGAAGAATAGTGACATGAGAAATCAAAGGTGAGTCTCCTGGCAGAAAGAAAGGTTAAATTAAATCATGTGATAAGAATTCCTGAACCAGTCAGTCAAAAGACTTGCTTATGTGACCGTAAGTATTAGGTAAGGTCACCGCCGAAGTACTCTCTGAGACTAAAATAGGTGAATGTCTTAAGAATGCACAATGGCTCTCCATCTTTAAAAACAAACCCTCTCGGCAGTAGTTTATAAGTGGGGGCCGGGAAGGTTACATATCCTCAGAGTTCTGATGCGGAGAAAAGGGAATAGAAATTATAACATTGGGTTCATCAGGATGTTGTAAGAATTAAGTGAGACTCTGCTTGTGAAAATGCTTAGTTAGGCAAAGGAGGGACTCAGGTAATGTTAGTTTGGCAGTAGTGGTGAACCCAGAATGAGGGAGGGGCTGTTAGTTGGATGATTTATTATTAATTTATTATTAAATACAATTTCCTGATACATGCATTTCTGTACAATACATAGATACGACAAGGGGGAGAAGTTGTAATTTTTTATCTGTTGGTTCTTTGAAGCAGTGTTAGACAAACATGGTCACATTTGGTCTTCTTTATTCCTGTTTCCCTCTCCTCTCTCTCTTTAATTTTTTGTTTTTCCTATCTTAACCACCTGTTTTCTGTTGCTGATGTAACTCTCTGTGAAGCATCATAGTGTCATGGTCTTTGTCACAGTTTTTGCCATGCTAAGCCTTGGGGCCCAGTCACCATGTTGTGAGGAAGCCCAGGCCACGTGGAGAGGCCATTTGTAGGCGTTCAAGCTGGTAGCTCCAGCAAAGCCCACATGAGAATGATTGAGCTTTCAGATGATTCCAGCCCACAGTTTTCAAGTCTTACAGCTGAGATCTCAGACAGTGTGGAGCAGAGACAAGCCATTTGCATTGTGTTCTGTATGAAGCCCTGACCCACAGAACCATAAGAAATAATAAATATTATTGTCATAAGCTACTAAGTTTGGGGTACTTTTTTATGCAGTGATAGGTAACCAATACATAAAATCTGTCTAATTCCTAACCCCATGTTCTTAATCATGATGACAAAAAACAAAACAGAACAAAAACACTTCTAATCAGAATGGACTCCCCATGAAGACTTTCCTACTGGGAAAGACTGCACTGTTTGAAGACTCCAAGGTCCAGTCCACATGACTGGATTATAATTATCCCGGCTAATAGATGCCACTGCAACAACTGTTTATAGGGAAGTTTCTCAAGGCTTTAGTTGTTACAATGCAGGCATCTTGAACCTAATTGTCTTTGAGTATTGGCAAAGCTGAGACTCTAGACTTGGCCACCATGAGAACCCTGAATTGTGCAGAGGTCACACCTTAATCTTGGCAGTCATGATTTACACAACACACACAAAATAGCTCTTCAATGTAATTGTTCAAGAACCAGCAGCATAAGTTTCTATCTGTAAAAGCAACATATTTTGCACTATACAAACATCAAATCTTACTAATTTAGCACTTAGTGTCTTCAACAATGCTATTTATAGAATATCTGCTTTTTTTCTTTTTGTCCCTGAGAGCCAAGAAACTAATGGAAAGAGACCAATTTGAGATGAAAGAGTTTTTGCAACCCAGGCTTTTTGTTCCCCCTGAAGGCGAGAGGAAGGATAGAAATGACGAAGTGAGGGTGACAATGAACTTCTTTGATGCCATGCTCCTTCTTCAAGATGGACTGACTGCACATCCCAGTGAAAAGAGAATTTTTGATCTGCTCCACAACCAATATTATACGTATTTGATGGAAGGAGTAGACTGGCAGTGGGAGGTGGAAGCAGCAGAGAACAATGAGAAATTATAGTTTTGTGTTATTTCATTTTTTCCCCAAACTATTCAAGACCTCTGAGGCATAGATAAACCCGACTTCCTCCTTCTACCTTCCATCCTTCACCCTCCTTGCTGTAAGGAGAAGAAAGCTTTGTAAGGGGAAATAAAAAAAACAACAGCTGCCTCTGAATGCTTGGAGAACAAAACAATTGGTACCTTTCATATCTTTGAAGGCCAAGCTCCATTATCTTGCATCGGAATCAGAGCATGGGGCTGGAAAATCGGCTCTCAGAGGGTGCACTCCCTCCGTGACTGACTTAAAAGGGAACAGGCAGAGCATTGCTTTTAGGAAGAAAAAAAAAAAAAAAAAGAAAGAACAAAAAGCAAGCAGGATTCCAAGTCATTAAATTGTGTATACCTTGGAAAGCACCCCTTTAAGGAAGTGTAAATGGAGACGTGTGAAAATAATGACATTGGGAGAGATGAAAAGTCCTGGTTTCCGGTCTCAGTCATATGTGTTACCCACCATGAGAACTTGAGATATTTTCATCCTCACTTCAATTGCTTGAGTCAAATGGAGATTCACTCACTCACTCACACTCTTATTTGTTAAGTATGCAAAAATCAAGCAATCACATCACACACACACACACACACACACACACACACACACACACACAATCTTTGCCTTCAGTAAGCTGACAAGTCAAAATATTTTCCTCTTCTCATCACAGGGTTGTTCTGAGAATCTGAGGGACTTGAAAGACATGCATGAATTTCATAGTAACACTGCAAAGTAGGGAGCTGTTATTAAAGTACCATGATGGGTTGAAAATGCACCTTGGAAGACCTGTTAAATCTTGGGCATTGCACAAGGCTGACACAGAGGGCACAGATTCTCCATCCCCATCCAAAGCCAAAATAGGTCTTACTTATTGGATACAGCATTGTATTGGGTCAGACTTATCATGAACTGGTCCTTCCCAAGTCTCATTCGTATCCTGTAACTCCCTCACATGCATCCCAGCCACAGTGCGTATAGGTGGCCTGCAGAATCTTCCTGGGGGCAGAGCTCTGCTCTGTTCCTCCCCTGCTCATAAATATTCAGTGTTTCCTCTCTTCCTATAAAACCAAGCCTCTGCTCGAGTCAGTTCTCCAAACTTTCACCCCAAGGCATCTGTCTACCGTCACCTGCATTTACATGTGTATCAGCAAAATGGCCTATTCACCATTTGTAGTCATTACTAGTACTTTCCTATTATCTCTTTGCTTTCACTCCTGTTGTTTCTTATACTGGCCCTTTTGAGTCCGAATCCCTAGGTACACATTCTCCTTTTGAGGTCAAGTTTGAATCTTTATGAACCTTACACCTATCCTCACACACCCTGACTGTCCTCTTGGTGAAAGTGATTGCCCCCTCCTTTGAATCACCATAGTAGTTTGCATATACCTCTCTGTTGACAAACAATAACGATGATAGTGATGATAAGAATAATAGCAGCTAGCTTATATTGAGAATTACAATGTGCCAGGCATTATGATACATAAATACTTTACATTAATGATCTTTTCAATTCCTGCGAACACGGGAAGCCTGCAAACTTGGTTATCCCGTTTCACAGAGGAAATGGAGGCCTAATAAGGTTAAGTAATGAACGGGATTTCCCACGTGGTAAGTAGCAGTTACGTATATGGGCTTTGGCATCACAGGCCAACGTGAGTTGAATGCAGGCTCTGCAAGTTACCAGCTTCGTCAAGTAACTATCTTAGTGTAATCCTCAGTTTCCTTATCTGTAAAATATGGATGGTGTTAAGTTTATTATAATGCTTCCATAAGATAATGGATGTAAAGCTCAGCAAGAGGCTGAATACAGAGAAGGTACCAGAGAGTTGGTAGCTATCACGACCCCTACGTGAAAAAGTTGCTTGGAGGCCAGGATCTGATGCCTTAGTAGACTCCTGATCTCCGCTCCCACCCGCATCAGGTTTAATGAATGCCAACTGAATAAATCAAGCTACGTGAAGAATCTTCTACTATTCTAAGGCTGTCCTAAAGATGTGCATTATGGAGGAACCTGTGTAATTGGGAAGAAGAAAGAAGTTACATAAATAGAGGGCCCAACCAAAAAAGAAAAAAAAAGCCCTGTTCCTTGGTCTTAATTGTATCTTTCTTGCTTTGCTGAAAACGTTGCAGCCCCAGAATTGGCCTTGTTACTTTGTCTTCTCCACATATGCAGGCCTTTATTGTTCTGTGGCTCTGGCTTAATTACTTACATGGGAGCATCTTCAGAACTCCACTTAGTGGTACATAATTCCCAGCTAAACACTGAAGAGCCTCAAAACCAGAGGCTCACAGCTACTGCTCAAAGTCTCCATGGTACCTTCCAAATCGCTGGTTTGGGATAGGGTCTTTGGAGGCCACTGCAGGAGAGGCAGGAAGGGGTGGGAGCTAGAAAGGCAGGCAGAGGCCAGGTCTTATAGGTCATCTTGTGCAGGCTTTGGGTCTTTATCCCAAGGGCTTTGGAAAGCCACTCAAGATTTTAAGCAAGGGAAGTTAAAGTGATTTTCCCATCTCCAGTTAGCTTCTGTTAGCAAAACCAGGACTGGAAATCTGGTCCCCCGTTCTAATTTGCCACGCCTTGATGAACATTCTTCTTGGCATGCATCCTCCCAGGTATAGACATTAATGAGCAAAATGAGTGCAGCTGGATAGAAAGTTTCATGCTCTGTGATTGTGCCCCTGCAGGAAGCAGGGCAGATTTGAATGCTGGGTATTTGGAGGCTCTGAACCAGAACTCCAAAGAGGCGGGAGGCCAGGGCGGAAGCTTGCATTACGTTGCCTGGGAAATGTAGGATGGAGGAATGGAGCTTAGCCATCAAATCCATTATCAATGGACAGGGTTGCTGAGGTCCTGAGAAGGGAAAGAGGACTGGCAATGTCACATAGTGAAAGACTAGACTGTAGTGGGGCAGCACCTCAAATCTAATCCAATGCCTATTTTATTAAGCTAAGCTGCCTCTCAATTTGTTAATATTCCATTTGAGAAATCTGACCACTGAGCTTAAGGAACTCAACACATAAAAGGAAGCAGCAACGGGATCAGTGGTTCTTTTTTTTTTCATAATCATTTTTTAACATTTTTTATTGGAATATAGTTGATTTACAATGTGTTAGTTTCAGGTATACAGCAGAGTGATTCAGTTTTACACACACACACACACACACACACACACACACACATATATATTCTTTTCCAGAGATCAGTGGGTCTTAACCTTTCGTAAGCCCTGACCGTTTTGGGAATCTGACAAAAACTCTACACCATCTCCTCAGAAAAATAATATATATATACACTCAGTAATTCTGCATCGACCCACTCTCACAATATTTACCTGAGAGATATTAAGAACTATGTGTGAAAATGTATATGTGAATATTTATAACAGCTTCATTCATAAATGCTCCAAATTGGACACAATCTAAATGTCCATAAGCTGGGATGAATAAACAGATTGTGGTACATCTATACAATGGAATATTTGCTCAACTATGAAAAGGAACAAACTACTAATACACACAACGTAATGACTGACTCTCAGAAGCATCATGCTCAGGAAAAGAAGCAGGTCGAGAAGGCTGTGACTCCATTTACATGGTGCTCTGGGAAAGACAGAATTACAGGAAGAGAAAAAAGATCTGTAGTTCTCTGGGCTGGGGTCGGGGGAGGGAATTGCTTGCAGAGGTATACAAAGGGACTTTGGGGACTAATTAAAATATTTTATATCTTGATTATAGTGGTGGTTACATGATTGTATACATTTGTCAAAAGTCCTACACTATACACTTAATAGGGGTGCCTTTTACCGAATATAAATTATACTAAAGTAAATCAAATTTTAAGGATATTATGCATAGGATTACAGCGAGTACATTGACCAATCTTCTAGACCGTAGGTAAAGAAACTCTGCTTTATGGTTAAACAAATTTGGAAGTGGAAAGGCCTCCCCAAGCACCTAGACCCACACCTACTTATTTCAAAGATAGAAAAATTGAAGACAGAAAATAAAGTGCTTTCTCCAAGTAAGTATATCCCTTACTAGTGATGTTCATTCTTGCAAACAATATTAGTTGCCCACTTACTGCATTCTAGACATGATACTAGGATCCACACCTAGCTGAGTCTTCTAGCTTAGAAGAAAAATGAGACTTACTGTCTTGAAGACCTGGGGTTTTAACTCAGGTTTTTGACTCTGTAGTTTATTCCAATAGACGAGAAGGGCTCCAGGGAATGTTTGGTTTCTGGATCTTGCTGGAGCACTAGACTGGGGGTAAGAAGCCCTGCATGTGGATTAAGTGAGTTGCAGGAAAGAGTGACATTTTGAGACACCAGCTGATCTCTGAGCCTCTTCTTTCTTGGCCTCAACTGGATGAGAAAATAGTTGAATTTCTAAAAGGACCAAATTCAGATCCCACACTGTGCAGAGATCAAGAACGTCCCCAGAAGCATGGCCTAGTGCAACAATTAAAAGGCTTCCAGAATGGTAGCTGCAACAGGGAATTGCATAATAATTGTGCAGTGAGGCAGAGTAGAATGGACTTGAGGGTGAGATGGACCTGGGTTCAAACTCTGGCCCTGTAGTACCTGTGTCACCAGGTGTAAGTCACTTAATAGGTCTAAACCTCAGGTTCTTTATGTAGAATGAGACAGTGATACCTCTGCCTCCCAGGGTTGGTATGAGGGTTAAACAGGGTAAGGCATGTGCCTGACACATTATCATCTCTTAATGTCACTGGCAGCTGCTCTGAATGCCATCGTCATCAATATCATCATTCCAGTTTCTACTTTTTCTTTCTCTTTCACTTGAAAGCTTCTTCCTGATTAAAAAGGCCAAGCTGTTATTTAATTGCCAGGCAGGGCAATTTCAGCCTCTTTCCCTTTGAATCAAATCATGTGACATCCAGCAGGGGAAGAGTTATCGAGTGGCTGAAGTGTACACTCGAGTCCCCTTGAGCAGGCTGTCAGGCTGGCTGAAACTCCAGCCTGGACAGGCCAATTCAGATGCACCGAAGCCTTCCAGATAGGTCTCTGTACCCGGAGGCCAGTCATTCTCTTCCTGGCCTGGGCTCCCTGTGGTGACAGGCGTGCGTCCAGCTGCCTTTCTGGCCCTTCCTGGCCTTCGCATTGTAACAGTGGGTCTCAGTGGAGGGACACAAGGAAGTAGGGGCGTGCTTGCTAAGGGAAGGGGTTATATGACGATATATCACAATATTCCTCCAGTGCAGCAGGAGTAGGGGCAAAAGCATATTCAATATTAAAACATTATCAGTTATTAAGCATTTATCTATACCTATTGTTTTTATGGTAGAGATTTCCAAAAGTCACGCCCCACAAATTTTTCTGCATTAGTAGCGATGCACAGAAAATGGAATTTACACTCTGTATTTAGTGACACTCAACGAGTGGCATCGTCCAAGGACGTATTCACATCTAGTAGAGGACAGCAGGGTGTGAGGCTGTTATGATCATCCGAAGAGGTAATCATTCATTCTTTTTTAAAAAGTTGCAGAACGGTGCTGTAGTGAGACCTCAGAATCTAAAGGCTTAGAGAAGGTGTACCGCATTTTGTATACTCCTGTAGTAAGCACATTAGGAAAACCTCGCAGCTGCTCTGTGCTTAGAAAATGGTGACATCACTGAGAACCGGGGGCTCCAAGCTGCACGTCCTTGTAGCAAAAGGGATCATGCATGATCTCTGTCATGATTTAATAAATGAAGAGGCTGCTTCTGAGCTGCTTCCTAGGCTGCAGTCTAGATTCAGAAGACAAATAGTCCCTACACTAGCAGACGGGGAAGGAAGGCCATTTACTTACCTACCATATTTCTCTACATCTGGCGCTCCAGTTACATCAAATTCACTTGGGTGAATTCTCTTAAAAATGTCAATTCCTGGCTCCCACCCTAGAACTACCAGTTCAGAATCTCTGGGAATGGGGCCTGGAAATATACAGTAACTCAAGCCTCAGGGGATTCTGACATACATCGTTCCTTGATAATACCTTGGAAAAACCTGGATCTAGAAAATGAATACACCATGGGGGCATTTTTAGTTCAGAGAAATGGCCAGCCTGAAAGAAATCTTTTGGCCCCAGGAAGTGTTCCAGCTTCAACCCTCCAATTTCAGACCTCGAATTAAACTGTTGAAAGTTAACCTACTCCATTCTCTCATATAACCAGGCAATTAGACCTGGCTGACTGCTTCACTGTCACCTGAAAGAGAGGTGGCCAGGACTTAAAACTAAATCAAACAAAGAAACTCTCAGTGTTTTAGATTGCTTATAAAGACAGATGGCACTATTTTTCTCAGTATATTAGCTCCTCTAATTCATAGTTACGTGATCTTGAGCAATAACAGGGAAGGCTGGGTAAGGATCTATTTTCTAATCTCCACCCCATCCACCACCAGAAAACGTGGGAACCGCTAGGGTGAAATAATGTTCTGTTGGCTGAAGACCTACCCCTGCCTCTTTTAGTCAAGAAGTCATGATGGAATGTAAGTAAATGAGGAAAAGCACCCACTTTGTTACAGAAATGTCCTTGATACCACTACCATTCATGTTTTTAAAAGTAAATTCTTAAAAAAGAGTAAATTCTTCCTAAGCTTAGATACTTAACTATGATGAATAAAGCATTATTTTGGCATCCCTTTAAACCTATGAGCAAGACCAGACTAGATCTCTAAGGTTTTGCTGCGTAAAATGTTGTCTTGGGACCAGCAGCCTTGGCTTGTTTGAAATGCTGGATCTCAGGCTGCCGCCAGACCTACTGAATTAGAACCTGACTTTGTAACAAGAGCCCCAGGTGATTCCTATGCACAATAATGTTGAGAAGAAAAACTCTTCTAAGGTACTGATTCTCAAATATGTCTCTATATTAGAATCATTTAGGGAATTAAGAAAAAAATACTGATGGCTTGGTCCTACCCCAGAGATTGTTACTTAATTAGCATTGGGTACAGCCTGGGTATAGGGATTTGTAGAGGTTACTAGGTGATTCTGATTGAAAATCCCTGCTGTAAGGGACCTCTCTAGCTCCCAGACTCTGTAGGTCTGCAAACCTGTCAAGAAGAGCAAAAATGAGCAACTAATTTAAATATCTTCAGGAACCAAGCAGGTCATGTACATGGGTGACAAGCTGGTGTGGACAGTAGGAAGCTGGAGAGCTTGGACCCTATGCAGAGGAAGTGGCCAGCACTCAGCTCCTCCAGTGTTGCCTTTAACAATGGGAGTCCAGGCTGACAAAGCTTCTGAACCTTTTGTTTTTGAGAAGCTGGAAATCCAAATTTTACATAAATTCTCTGTCTCTCTTTTTGTAATGCCGGTCAGAAACTCAATTTTCTTTTCTTTTTTTTTTTTTAAACTATGTTACCCAGGGTGAACATGGTCCCTGGAACACCAATTTGAGACCTCTGACAGAGAGAAAACAGATTTACGTGTAGAAACGCTAGTGTGGTGGGTTTAGTCCCACCACACTAAACACAGGCAGACGGTTCCAAAGGGTGACACGTTTTGAAGAGAGCATGTAACTGCTTCACTGAACATGAGGCAGGCTCTCTTGATCCTGTTGCTTGAAGTAATTAGAATGGCTGCTGTTCATCCTCTTTCAAAGAGGAAACAGACACCTTAAAATATATCATGATCATGGAAAGGCAATGCCCGTGGCATGGCTGGAGCCAGGCCCTGGAAAATGCTGCTCCCCAAAGAAGTTCAAAGAACAGAGCGTGCACAAGACACTCTAAAGCATGAAAGCATATAGAGGCCAAGAAAGGGGATGGGGTGCAGGAAGGGGATGGGTTGTGAAAGCGTGGTGGTTGGCTGTAATCTTTCTGAGACTAGGTGTTCTGGGGCAATGGGAATATGAATGGAGCAAAGACTCCACTTCTGGAAGAAGGAGACCTTGAAGGTGATTTACAGTTCTGATGGCTGAAAAGCCCATTTCCGATCTTGCAGGGGACACCCGGTTCTATTTACATAGATATCTGTTCTCTTAAACACTAATTGAAATCCCATCTAAGCTAAGGCCTTTAAAGAGTCCTGGGATATGTGGTCGTAGGAGCAGAAAGAGGGAGAAAAGAAAACGTCCTTTAGGAATCATAGGCCTGATTACTAAGGGAAAGAATGAAATTGGAAAAAGACTTAATCTTATTCCAATGAATGCTATCATTCTAATAAATTTGTGATGTCTCTCTAGTGAGATTAGAAGCTAGATGAGGACAAATCAAATCAACATATTCATTAACTGCATATGATCGAGCAAGGCCAATATCGTGCAGGGACAGCTAGAGCAAATATTATGTCTTCTACTTGTGCATTATTCCCTATAGAGTTTCTTAAGGGGCAAGAAACAGAATAAAACATAATAAACACATTACTCTTGAGCCAATTGTGAATAACAGCTTAGAAAAACACAGTGTCCTAAAGCAGTGGTTTTCAAAGTGTAGTCCTCTGTAACGGCCACGTCAGCATCACTTGGGAGCTTGTTAGGAATATCAATTCTTGGGTCCCACCTCAAACCTACTGAATCAGAACGAATGGAGACAGGGTCCAGTAATCTGTACTTTCCCAAGCCTTCCAGATGATTCTTAAGCAGATCCTATTTTATCTCAGTTAATTTTCACAACAGTTAATGGAAGTGGAGAGGTAGAATGTACAATCCTCATTTTAGAGCTCAGGAGCAAGTGACATCATACGTCCAAGGTCAGACTGTTAGTAGCAGAACAAAGAAAACACCAGGCTTTTACTGCTTTGATCAGGAGGGCAAAATTTTAATTTTCTAGCATTAGTTGACTTGGGTTCAGTTGTAAATATATACGCTGATTTTTTTCCACCTTAACCACTGTATTAGCCCATTAGGAGGAACTAAAAAAATAATAGTTAACAATCCGTCCACTTGTGCCTTTTACTTTCTTATCTGAGTACTTCTACTCCTACTCTGCCTTAAATTTCTTTTCGTCATTTAACGCCCACCTGCACGGATGCCTCCACGGTGAAGCCTACCTCCACTCACCCCTGGTGAGGATGCATCAGCTCTGCCTCATTTATACAGCTCTCTTCTTGATCTTCCGGTACAGCTGTGTTTACATGTCTGTTCCCCACAGAGGACTATAGCTCTTTGGAAGCAATGAACATATCTTAGTATCTCTGTATACCCCTAACACCTGTCACAGAATAATACTTGGGAGCTAGGAAGGAACAAAGAAAATAAAACAGCTGCCAGCTCCTGTAATTATTGAGCACCCTCTGTGTCATGGGTCCTGAGCTAAGCTCTTTATATACCTCATTTTGTTTTCATACTCAGTACAGTCTTATACATACTTTTATCTCTATTGCAAGGACTGGAAAATTTTAAAGACTGGTAAAGGTAAAGGAGCAATCCAGTTTCATAGTAAGTGGTAGAACTGGAATTCTTGATGTGTATACTTAATGCCTCTCCACTTATTCAGTGCCTAGAAAACCAGACTAGACGGAGGACAGAATTTTCTTAGTTGCACAGAGAGGAACTAAAGGCAGGTCAAGAATGCAGACCTCAGGTCCCTTTACCAACCACGCTGGCATCTCTCCGGAGCCTCATAGTAAGGAAGGTAAACATAGTTTTGGAATTTCTGGATCACTCAGAGCATCGCTTTCATTTTATAAGTGGATGGGCTGGCCAGTTTGTTTTCTGACAACTTCTTGAAAAGGAGTCAGATTCATTTTCTTCTCCAAAGATACCAGGGTCCATGATTTGGTCCATTTTGCCCACTTTTTGGATGCTGTTACCCTGAAATCTTTAGAATCCTTTTTTCTCTGATTTCAGACCTCCAACAAACCCGTTGTCACCCTAATCTTTCTCAAGTCTATGACACTTTTCTTCTGGACTCTAATCAGATGCTGTTGCTATTTCTAGGCAGGCATTAGGTTTTCTAGGGTTTGAATTAATGGCTTCCTTTCCTTTTCCTGGTGAAAATTCAGGGCTGACCGCTAACCTCGGAGATCTCCCTTCTGCTCTTGGAGGTGGCAGGGAAGTCTCAAGGACCCACAAGAAATAATGTCCCGGTATTGTGTGGAGCTCAATTTCAAACCTGACCGTAAACTCAGAGTCTGATCACTCTTACAGCCAAGTGCCGGTCACACCTGTCACTCAATGGTGATGGAAACAGGAGTCATTAATGTGTGCCACCTCAGCTATCCAACCAGGCTGAGGGGTTGAGACTCATTTTCTGGTTAATTGAATGCTAACTCGTCATGTTCTTCAGAGCTGCTTATTATCTATAAACATCCCATTTTTGAGCTCTGGTAAGTTGTATGCTGTTCACTTAAGTATGTTGTTTTAAAAATACACAGATGTCAAACATCTAACAATAAGATTCTGCTGAACACATTATGATATAGTACGTCAAGGAATTCTATAATCATTTAAGGACTAGTGTGGATATTTGCTTACTTTAAAATTTTGTCTGAGTTTTTTTGAGATATAGTTGACATACAGCACTGCACAAGTTTAAGGTGTACAGCATGATGACTAGACTTAATATTGTGAAACGATTACCACAATAAATTTATTTAACATTCATCATCTTATATAGATACCAAAAAAAAGAATGTTTTTTTCCTTGTGATGAGAAATCTTAGGATCTAGTCGCTTAACAGTTTTCAAATATACCATACTGCAGTGTTGACTAGAGCCATCATGTTGTACATTACAGCCACAGAGCTTGTTTACCTTATAACTGGAAGTTTGTATCTTTTGACCACCTTCATCCAATTGCCCCACCCCATCCCCTGTCTCTGTTAACCACAAATTTGTTCTCTTTTTCTGTGAGGTTTTTTGTTTGTTTAGATTCTCCATACAAGTGAGATCATACCGTGTTTGTTTTTCCTGTCTGGCTTGTCTCACTTAGCCTAATACTCTCAAGGTCCATCCATGCTGTCTCAAATACAGGTTTTCCTCCTTTTTCATAGCTGAATAATATTCCACTGTATATTTAAGCCACAGCTTCTTTATCCATTCATCAACTGATGGACACTTAGGTTTTTCCATGTATTGGCTATTATAAATAACGCTGCTCTGAACATGGGGGTGTAGATATCTCTTTGACATAGTGTTTTCTTTTCCTTTGGATGTATTCCCAGAAGTGGAATTGTTGGATCACATGGTAGTTCTATTTTTAATTTTTTGAGGAAACTCTGTATTGTTTTCCATATTGTCTCTACCAATTTACATTCCCACCAACAGTGCACAAGTGTTCTCTTTTCTCCACATCCTTGCTAGCATTTCTTATCTCTTGTCTTTTTGATGATAGCCATTATAATAGTCATGAAGTATCTACTTACCGGCACGAAAGGTGCGCATAATACAGTAAGTGAATATTGAAGAGTGAAAACCTTTACATACACCATGATCCCAGTCTTATAAACTAATTTTCGAAACCCAATAAATGGATAGTAAGTCTAAAATCATATGTACCAACATAGTAAAAGTGTTATCTCAGAGTTGTGTAATGATAGGGGCTTTGCTTCCTCCCCCCTTTTCTTACCTATATTTTATAAATACTTCCCCACAATAAACATGTATCACTCATGTATTTTAAAAGAATACTGTTTTTATCATGATTACACACAAACCTGTACACATAACCAATCAACAATCATCGAAATCATCAGTCCCAAAGTTAGAATGTTGTATAAAAGCTGCCTGGTAGGGAGATTTTTGCATCTGCAGAAAACTAACATGGATTTTTAGTCCCAAATCTGCCCCCAGCTACTGCTGTATCTCTAATCACAGAGACCCTGGATCTCGTGGTTTCAGTGTACTTCCAAGTAAAATGGGGATAATGCCATTCACCTTACAGGCTACTGTGAAGATAAAATGACGGGGTCCCATTTCAGGACTGTGTTTCAGAATCAAGAAGACATTAAAAAATACTCACTGCTGGACCCCACCTCAAGTCCTTGCAGCATTGGACTGATAAGATAGTGCTGGGCTAATGCTTATGCACTGATTGTCATGGAGGTTCTCTTTCCTGGACACACGGGCTTATGTGGTGTGACACAGAATGAACTTCATTAATTAAAAATCATTGCACTCTTAGAGCAGGGAAGGAATGAATAGTTCTGCTGTAGACTGGGGTCCTGCCAAGATTACCAACCAGGCTGAGATTGCTCAAGGAGGAGTAGAAAGTTAAGCAAGTTGATGTTTATTACATTTTGATAAAAAGTTTAAAAAATATTTGCAAACGAAGCAACTGACAAAGGATTAATCTCCAAAATATACAAGCAGCTCATGCAGCTTAATATCAAAAAAACAAACAACCCAGTCCAAAAATGTGCAGAAGACCTAAATAGACATTTCTCCAAAGAAGATATACAGATTGCCAACAAACACATGAAAGGATGCTCAACATCACTAATCATTAGAGAAATGCAAATCAAAACTACAGTGAGGTATCACCTCAGAGCAGTCAGAATGGCCATCATCAAAAAGTCTACAAACAGTAAATGCTGGAGAGGGTGTGGAGAAAAGGGAACCCTCTTGCACTGTTGGTAGGAATGTAAATTGATAGAGCCACTATGGAGAACAGTATGGAGGTTCCTTAAAAAGCTAAAAATAGAACTGCCATATGACCCAGCAATCCTACTACTTGGCATATACCCTGAGAAAACCATAATTCAAAAAGAGTCATGTACCACAATGTTCACTGCAGCCCTATTTACAATAGCCAGGACATGGAAGTAACCTAAGTGTCCATCAACAGATGAATGGATAAAGAAGATGTGGCACCTATATACAATGGAATAATACTCAGCCATAAAAAGAAACGAAATTGAGTTATTTGTAGTGAGGTGGATGGACCTAGAGACTGTCATACAGAGCGAAGTAAGTCAGAAAGAGAAAAACAAATACCATTTGCTAACACGTATGTATGGAATATTAAAAAAAAATGGTTCTGAAGAACCTAGGGGCAGGACGGGAATAAAGACGCAGATGTAGAGAATGGACTTGAGGACACAGGGAGGGAGAAGGGTAAGCTGGGACGAAGTGAGAGAGTGGCATGGACATATATACACTACCAAATGTAAAATAGATAGCTAGTGGGAAGCAGCCGCATAGCACAGGGAGATCAGCTCCGTGCTTTGCGACCACCTGGAGAGGTGGGATAGGGAGAGTGGGAGGGAGACGCAAGAGGGAGGGGATATGGGGACATATGTATATGTATAGCTGATTCACTTTGTTATACAGCAGAAACTAACACACCATTGTAAAGCAATTATACTCCAATAAAGATGTTAAA